>NW_010316964.1:20692-23576 GCF_000700745.2 Antrostomus carolinensis | reverse complement strand
TTTAAAAAAAAAAAAAAGAGCAGGCCTGAAACAGCCTGACCAGAACATTTGATCAGAAACAGGAAATAATGGTTAAAATTAGCTTGACCTTATAACTAAGAAACCTTTTGCAACTAGAGGAACATGTAAAATAAGGTTAGCCTGAAAGAGCCTCGTGGCTCAGAGATGGTTACTGTTTTCTTGTAGGGTATGGTTTCTTTGCACATTTTTTGAGTGCCTCATCCAACTGCTGCCCCACAGCAGCTGCCAAGTAAGATTATAATGTGTGAGAGTCTGTACTTATTTCCCATAATGTTAATAATAATGCCTAGGGATCAGCTTTAATTCTATGCTTTAACTTACAAGCTATTTACATCAGACTTGTTGATTTTTGTACCTTGGGATGTTGAAGTGAAGTGAATATTATTGTCCCTTCATATAATACTGTGTATCCTCTGTAATAACAGTTTGCCTGCCAAAGCCTTTCTCAGATAAACCAACCTATGGTTTATCTGCTTGTTGTATTTTGCTAGGTTCCTAATGCTTTGTGTCACCTGCATTTTCAATTTTTCCTATTTTCTTCCTCCCTTCCTACCATTGATCTCGTATCTCAGATAATAGTAAATATTTTAATTTGGCCCAGAGAAGGTCATTTAGTCTCTCCTGTCCTAAAAATATAGATCAGAGAATTTTGCCTAGTGATGTTTCATTTAGCCCTAAATAGCTTTTGCTTGATCTGCTGGGTTTAGGTTATTTTAGAAAGTCAACCAGTGTTGATGCTTGTTTTCCACCACCTGGAATTTTTTGTATCTTGTTATATCTTCAAATGCTTAATTGTTCTTTCTCTTAATCCTGCATTATTTCCAGTTTGAGCTTTGCTGACTTCAGCTTCAAACTTCTTACATCTTGCCTTTCTCTACTATACTGAAATGTTCTACCATCAGCTAGCTGTCTGTTAGCTACATCTATAGAGTGCAATTAAATAATTTCTTACCCTCTCTCTCACAAGCTAAATCAATTAGGCATCTGTCAGCTGTTAAAAAAAACCCAACAACTTTGTTTTGAAATTTCTGAAAAATAAGGTCTTCTAACTCCACTGCAGGTGAGGAATGTTAAGGATACAGGAAGATTGTATGAGGGAGACTTCTGACAAAGGCTTCTTAGTTCACTAAGATTGTGCAAAAGATGATAGGCAGAGAAAAAAGTGTCCCCTTAAACTGCCTGATGTTATCACTTTTAAAGCTTGATTTAGGAGTTATTCTTAATAGAATTAGACCATCAACCACTAGAGGCCCTTCATGCCTAGGAGACTGGCTGAGCCCAGATGCCATAGAATATCCTTCTGATTTGATTTAGTGCATTCAGAGGAGAAATTTTAAAATTATAAACCACCTTAGCAAGAA
This sequence comes from Antrostomus carolinensis, assembly GCF_000700745.2. Classification (NCBI taxonomy): domain Eukaryota; kingdom Metazoa; phylum Chordata; class Aves; order Caprimulgiformes; family Caprimulgidae; genus Antrostomus; species Antrostomus carolinensis. The sequence continues at coordinate 22,194 of NW_010316964.1, read as the reverse complement.
GCAAAATTCAGAGTGTCTGTGTTAGGCACCTATGACAGGATTTGGTCTCTTCTCAGCTGCTGTGTTATTAAAAAAATACCTTTGATACTAAAGCCTCTTTGCTCAGGCACATTTCTTCTTTTCATTCACTCCTCTTCATCTTATTTTCTCATTGCTTAAATTGAAGTATGGACTTTGATCTTTTATACTGGTTCTGGTGTTAGTGCTCAAGGCACCTTATCTGGAAAGCAGAAGGGGACCCTAAGATCCAGGTGGGAGAAGCAGCAGCAAGGCATATAGACAGTGCTGCTGTATGTCTCTCCCCAGTTCAAACAGACAAAGCAAAATAGGTTGGATCTGCCATAAAATGGGGACTCAGACCTGCAAATATTTATTGTGAGTGATTAGATGGAAGCGTAAGAGTCGTTTGATGCCTCTTCCTCATATATTCCTAGGAGTCATTGTTAATTACATTTATGTTAATACTATGCCAGAGCTTCAATCTGAGTTGGGGTTTTGTTGCACTGGATGCTTTTTAAATAACAACACGCATTGTCAGCATATGATGCTGGTCCAGCTCTCAACTCTAGCGGGCAGGGCTTGGGATATGCTGATACCCTGAGAAAAGTGGCTGCCAGAAGAAAAATGATCCCTTGCCTTGTAAAAAGGGGGAATCCTACAAATCCACTTCCTGAATGCCAGAAGTAACACCTGGCCACCTCATGGCCCTCATGGCCCATCACCTCTTTCACGACACACACAAGTGAAGATGAGGAGAACCTAGTGTTTCTTAGGTGTCACCTGGTTTTTGGGTTTTGCTTTTTTTTCTTTTTTTACTGTGTATTGTCTCTATGGCAATCAGTTATCACTGTTGTGTTCTTCAGTGTTGTTACAATATTCCTAGAGAAATTAAAATAAGATCCCAGTCAGAGACTAAATTGCTTTTCAAGATTGTAGTTAAGTGAGAGAGGAGTTCTTTCAAATCATGCACACCTTGCTCAGGATCAAAACAACCCTTTGAAATGGCCCAGCAGAACTTTGAAAGGCTGGTAAGATCAGAAGAGTCCTTGAGCTACTCAGACCCACAAAAAGAAGCAGAAGAGCTACATATAATTGGGAATGTTGTAACATAGGAAGAATTAAGTCATTTCTCACTGTGCTAACACCATCACAAAAGAAAGCAGATCTTTGTGAAGGAAGGACACTAAGCTGCAGCAGGACAAGAAACACATTATTCAATAACACTCTAAAAAGTTGTACTGAGTCAACAATCCTGTTTGGGGTGGACATATTGTGAGCTGTAAATATTAATTAAGCATTATTAATATGGAGAGCCTGTTAGAGATTACCAGCATTACAGCTTTATAACAAAAAACCAAATTCTTCTGTGATGAAGATGTGCCCAGCTTTGTGTTTTTCTTTAGTTTATATTCCTTCTTTACAGTTTTCAAAAGAGTGTATTTTAATAATAGCCTTTTCTTGTATTTTGCTATTAATGTGACACTAGGTACCAGCTGATTAGC
>NW_010316964.1:0-20665 GCF_000700745.2 Antrostomus carolinensis | reverse complement strand
GGTAGGAAGAAAGCAGAAGCAGCAGAATGGATTATAACTTGCCCAGAAATACTCACTGACTAAACTGAAAGCAGATTGCAAGAGATGAGGCATATCTGGCAGGGGGGGAGAAATGCTCAAAAGAGTCTTGTGCTATTTTAAACTTCCTCAAGGTGCAAGCGGAAAAAACACATGGCAGAGGATATCTATCAGCATTTCTATTTCAATACAATATACACTTACACAGTGCAGATCTTCCTGAATCTTTCTTTTCCCTTTACTTTATTATCCTTCCCTTTACACATATGAAGTTGTTAGGCAGGAGGGAAAACATTTGTATAAGGCTTGAACTGCTCTCCAGTTTTTCTTCCCTATGAGAGTGGCAGGGCATAGCTGGAGGGGAGGTGTGAAAGACTTGAAGGACTACCAGCACGTCTGCATCAGCCAGGCGGCACAAAGCCCATGGGCACTCATGCAGGCACTGTGGCACATTGCTTTGACAATCATATGTGGCATGACCTGCATGTGAAACACCTTGAGAGCTGAGAAATGCTGGCGCCTGGACAGGAGCCAGCAGATCCCCAGGGAGGTCCTGAGGTCCGTACCGCAATGAAGGCAGGGCCAGCTCTGACCTTTGTTCTTCGTTTTAACTAGCTGTGACCTTTTGAGCGACATTTTCCTGGAAAATCAAGTTGATGTGGCCTAATGAAAATTCGGGCCCCAGGGCAATAGAGTGGACTATTTAATTCTTCCTGTGTCATGATAAAACCCATCTGTGCCTTGCCTCTGCCAGGATTTTCCACTGCAGGCAGACACCATGCTGTGAAATGAACCCGGAGATTACTTTCTTCAGGACTTTCCATCTAGGAACTTATAGCCCTGTCCTGAGTGGTGTCTGTGTAAGTCCAGCGTAGGGAAGAACGAGCACAGCTTAAGAATGTTTGAGGTCCTGGGCAAACTTCCTTTTTCCTTTGGATTCTGATTTTTCAACAGAAGTTGAGGCGTGGACAGAAGTAGCTCAAGTAGACCAAACTCAGAAATAACAAACCCAAAGAAGCACGTTAGTATTGGCCAGAAGAACTGGGAAAATGCCAGGTCTTGCCCTGACAAGACTTCCTAGAACACAGGTGGCCAGTATCTCATTAACACTTGAGCACATAATAGTCATTAGGTGGCCATCATCATGGACAAGAGGAAAAGGCCAAGGTTCATTCTCTGGGAAGAAATATCTTTATAGAGATCCAGTGTTTTCATGGACTTTTATACTTCCAGATCAGTTTGTACACTTCTATATATAGGAATCTTTATGATATCAAACTGCATGGAATAAGCACCAGAAAACTTGATTAATATGAGTCAAGCACCACAAAATGACAAAATTAAGGCTGTCTGTGCAATATAATTCAGTCTCCTTGTATGGCTGCATTTATGATAATCTTCTCAACTTCAGGTTGCATGTGCTTTTCCACTCTTTTTGCATAGGATAGGCATAGGCAACACTCTGTTAATGGGCTTTCATTGAATATTTATTGCTGACAAGTCAGAGTCTGCTCCGAAGATAATATTAACTTTCTCCTTGGTTTTCAATAGCTCTTGTCAATATATTATGTTTCTGAGAAACTTGTTTTTTAAAAAAAATAAAAAGAAAACTGTTGGTAGAGTTTAGTCATTCCCATTTTATAGTTGGCAACAGGAAGATTTAGATAAGGAACACTCACCTTTTTCTTTCTTTTTTTTTTTTTTTTGGTATCCCCAATCCCAGATCTCTTAGATGAAACTTAAAGAAAAGTAGCACTATTCAGTATGCTCACAGTCCTGTTCTTGTGACCTAGACAGTTTTCTCTAGACTCAGTGCTGCTGCTAAGCAGAAGCTATATATTCATGAACCTAATTGATAGCTCTGTTATTAGATAACATACAGTTCTGACAAAATCATAGTGTCGCTAGAGGACATTGGATTCTTAATTACATTTTAAACAGGAAAGTGTAATATTATTTTGAGATATTTTCTGCCCACAGAAATGGTAAATTTTAACACAATTTCACAAAAATTAGAAGCTGCTGACAACTGTCTTACAATGGTGAGTGTCTGTCAGTGTGGGGGTAAGCTGTCTAGTCCCATTTACTACAAGTGCCAGACTTCCTGTGAAGCAGAGTGAGGATAGTTTTTTCACTTCTCTCATTCATTTTTTTGCCATTGTAAAAGAAAAAGAAAACCAAAGGGTGAAAAAATGACATTTCAAGAGTCTGACTGTAATAAATTAATTAGTTTTTAACATAATCTTGCCAGACCTTTTCTGGGTAACTCCTGCTTTAGACTTGATGCCTTTTGTGAAATGCATGGCTGTCTGGAAGGAAGGAAGGGAAAGGCTTTTTACTTACAAGTTCACAGTCTTTATCTCTTGAAATTGCTACAGCTGCTAGAATTGAACTTTGGTAACCCTTTTCAGGCTTTTCAACTTACATTGATATCTGATCTTTAAGGCATTTCTTTCAAAAGTAATTTTAATTACTTTAATATGCTTTCCCCCAGTGCTCAAATGTATACAAATTAACAATTACCGAGAATGGCTTGATACACAACTGTATTCTTATGTTCAGTAATAATAACATTATACCTAATCTTTGTTGATAAAACTATCATTTTAATTGAACAGTCTCTTAAGAAACATATTTAATGAATAGTAAAAAAAGTAGGCCAAAACCCCTAATGATCAGCAATATCTGTTAAGTAAATTAAATTTTGTTTGTCGTTGCCAGGATGCAAGCTGGAAAAAAAAGAAACCAGACAGTGCTTTGAGAAATAGTACGAAAGGATTTGGTTTTAAATTTCTTTAGCTCAAATGAATATAAGAATCTTTTTAGCCTATATTTTAATTGTCTAAGTCTTTTGGCTTGCTAAAATTTAGATTCTGGAGTGATGTCTTTTTGTTTTGTGAGCAAATTCCTTGTCTTTAATGAAAAAACCTTGATCAGTGTAAGGAAAAAATGGGATTAGGCACAGGGAAGAGAGCTGATAATTTTTACCTTTCAATTTTTTTTATGTCTGCAGACCACCTCAGCATTGTATAGTGGATGGACAGACTACCTTACAGGGAGTTTAAGCTTGACGTTAATTAGGCTTTTGTAAAGACACTCTTTTCCAAATGAAGTGGTTGCAATATCCTTCAGGTTGAAAATCATGGACTAAGTGTTTTCCTGCTAGGTAAATTTCAAGCTAGAATGTGATTTCTATCCTGTCACACGATGGTTGTATGGAACTATTTTTGCTGAGTATTTCTAAGAAAACGGTATACACAATTCATTTACTGCATAAGCTTGTTGTAATGTAGATCAGCTAAAGAAATTAAGAGAAGCATTTGGGGCAGCAGTCACAGTTGCTGAATCTGATTGTCTGGCTGTACTTAGGCAAACCACCCAGAATTGGTTGTATTTGCAAGTACTGTTGTAAATGAGTTCATATTCTGCCAAGCTGCAAAGAAATGGCAGCCTTTACTGTTGAATGAGATCACATCAGATGCAGGTACTTGGCCACTTTTAAGATGGACTTTCAGGACTTTCAGTAGGTAAGAAATATTAAGAAAAATAAGAAAAACCTGAATACTGCAAAATTGGATATCTGTGGTAGAATGCAAGAGCAGCTTTCTAGTTTATTTTGCGTCCTGATTCAGACTTAGCTAATTTAGAGGGCTGGGACATAAAGCATAGTAACAGGACTTTTAAGACAGGCAGATGCTTCTAGACTGCCACTACTCCCGCGTATTGTAAGCACAGATTTGAAACTCAAGTGCAGCCCTTTCATTAATTATCTAAGGCAAAAAGTGTTAATTGCAAATGTTACCAAATGCGTAACTGGCACGTGAAAAAGGAATGGCCTTTCCAAAAAGTATGATGTCCTGAAAGGAAGCCTTTCTTCAGAAGATGCAAGATCTAATGATTCTGTGGAAATGCTGGGTACCTACTACATCCATATGTGTATGCTGCACTTTGATCTGATTGAGTAATTTGTACAAATGAGTCTATTGATTTTGCTTGTCCCTATGTGTTGCAGTTTATCCTCAGCTAGCAACTAAGGACCACACAGCCACCCACTCACTCCCCCCCCAGTGGGATGGGGGACATAATTGGAAGGGTAAAAGGGTAAAAAAATCTACTGGGCAGAGATAAAGAGAGTTTAACAGGTAAAGCAAAAGCTGTGCATGCAAGCAAAGCAAAACAAGGAATGCATTCACTGCTTCTCATTGGCAGGTAGGTGTCCAGGTGTCCTGTCCAGGAAAGCAGGGCTCCATCATGCATAACAATTACTTGGGAAGACAAATATCACCACTCTGGACACCCAGCCTTTCCTTCCCCCCCCAGCTTTATATGCTGAGCATGACATAATATGGTATAGTATAAGGCTCTCACCAGTTTGGGTTAGCTGTCCCAGCTGTGTCCCCTCCCAGCTTCTTGTGCACGTAGCAAAGCATGGGAAGTTGAAGAGTCCTTGAATTCTTAGCAACAACTAAAAACATCAGTATATTATCAACATTATTCTTCTTACACCAAATCCCATACTAAATCCAAAACACAGCACTATTCTAGCTACTAAGGAGAAAATTAGCTCTATCTCAGCTGAAATCAGGACATGTGGCCATGGATTTCCTGGGTTTTCTTGCTGTTAGAAACTATTCAGAAGTTTTCCTATATTTCACACCTTGGGATACTGTGACTAATTCAGCCACAGGACTCAAAACCTAGGAGGGTTATGAAGGCCATAAGGTGGGGCAGAATCAAAGACTCTCAAATCTGAAGCTTGGCAAGGAAGGAAGTGAACTTGTGTCAGGGTCTATGGTCAGAGGAAAGTGAGGCATGAAAGTAATAAATATGGAGAGTAGAGATGTGGGGGCGGGGGGGGGGGACCACCCGCGAGGGCAAGAATCAGTGTTTTAATTAAGAAAATAAGAGAAAATTGAAAAACTGAAGAATTAAGATACTGTGGGCTAGGCAAGATTAGCATTTTTAAAACTATTAAATTAATTTCAAGGAGGAAATAAAGATTTTTTAAAAGTTTAGTAAAGGGTGTATTTAAGTTTAATTCTAAAGTTATTCCAAATTCAGAAAATATCCATTATCTTCCCTGAAGGTCAGGCACACATGTCAGTAGGAAGATTAGGTCTGTCAAAGTTAAAAGAAGTAAAAATAAATGGTATCAGTGTATGAATAAGAGATACTGGATCAATGTGGTCAACCCTGAGAAATGGAAGGAGTGATCGTGGTCAGTGCAGTCTTGACTTTCATAGTCGATTCAGTGCCTTACAAAAACTTAACAGAAAACTTGATTAGAAACACCTCAGAAAAGAGCAATGTTAAATGGAAAGAAATTGGCTGCATGTGTGTAAACAAATGATCGTGACAGGAGGAAGAACTGCCTGTATGAGGGTGTGTATGCATACACGGGTGTGTGAAAAGCACTCTCCTCCAAGGGTCTGTTATAGCAAGCTGCATTTCAGTTCCGTATTAGTGATTGATCCAGAAGATGGAGTAAGTTTTTAGCAAGTACTGGCAATACTGTCTGTGCACATTTAACTTCCAGTAAGAAATTAATAAACCCTGAAACATTTACTAATAGATTTGTGAAAAATTACTCTCCTAACTAAGGATTCAATAGAAGAGTAATTACAAGGGGCAAATGAGACACCAGACTGCCTGCAAGAGAAGAGATAGCAGAGAGCTACTTAGGTATCAGGTTGCTGCAAAACAAACCAGTTAAAAACCAATGAAGAAAAATGAAAACCCAGCCAGTATAGCCTCGGCTAATAAGTCAAAATATTTACTGAGTTTTGGGTTTAATGTGGTCATTTTTCCATACGCATGAAATTTCTGTCTTGAGATTCCTTTCCTGGTCCCTTTTAGCTACAGCAACATAGCTATCAGAAAGGATAGCTGAGAAGTACTGCTGATTTGGTCACGGAACATAGAAATGCACACAAAGCTGATAAACTCTTAACTCTTAGAATTGCATAGGATCTGAGGTCCGAATTTAATGATCTGATTAAAAATTACTGTGATGTGAAACATCTAGGTATAATAATTTCAAGTCAAATGTTAACACGCGGAGATTAGAAGATGCAAGACGTCCACCCCTCTGATTTTCACCTGCCTGTATAGTGTGGGATGGAGAGGGGAGATTCTGCTTAGGGCTTTCCAACACCAAACTCGGGAACAACTGTTATAAGAAGTAAAGTTAAAAAGCCCCCTGTCTGTATATTTAAAATCTGATGTGGTGCCACAGTACTAACACTGATCTTTTCATTATCTCATAATGAAGAACTCTGAATAACAGTATTAGGAAATATTCTGAAGCAAATATTGGGGAATATTCTGAGGAAGAAAGTAACATGAGTACTTGAAAATAAAATATGACAAGAGGAGGATGTAAATGATATAAAGCTGTTGATGGTGTTATTTAATTGTCATCAGTCCTGAGTACTTTGAGGGTATACCTTCAAGAGGAGAAGATTTGTTGAACAGCTAAAATGCATTGAACAGTAGCAAATACATTAAAATTGTTTTGGAGACATTAGGCTTTGGTTTAGTAAATGTTTAATTTCAAACAATGTAAACAAGTTGGATAATGAGATTGAGTCAAATATAATCTGAGGCTATGGGGAGTGTTTCTTTTCCTTTCTGTGCATTTGGGGATTTGAATGCAGTAGTTAACTCCTGTGAAGCCACAGAAGGAGTTAGATATGAAGACTGAATCCTTTGTGAAACAGATCCCTGTGGCTTCAAAGGGCAAACAACATGAGCAGAGATAGGTTAATTCTGTAAAGTTATTCTGCAGTGCTGATTACAAGCAGAAGAAAACAAGTCCCAAGCCCATTTTGAAAGATGCTGTTCCATAAGCAAACACATGATGACCTCATGGAAATTGATGGAAAAACTATTGGCTTTTATAGACTTGAAATTCATTGGAGGTCTCCAACACTTCAGCTGCCCATCTGAAATAATTCTTACACTAGTTTAAAATCAGAGTTCCATATGCTTTGTAATGCACCTTGTTAAGGGAATGATCTCCACAAAACAAAAACTGTATCAAGGGAACTGAGGCATATGAAAAGTCAAGGGACCAATTACACTAAAGGCATCTTCACAGCCACTAGCACTGATGATTAAGATCCTGACAAATCTTGTTCAAAGTGTTTCTAGCCTACTTACCTGAAAGAGCCTCTGCTGTCCAAAGAGCAAATAAATAGCATGAGGAAACAGTGCAAATTATTTTTGAAGCCCCAGCTACCTTAGTCTCAAAAAGAGAAAGTCATTACTCCATTTAAGTAAGACAGACAAACCTTCACAATGATATGGTCAGCTTGCAAATGTCAAAACTCTGGATATTATGTTTAACTGCACAGTCTGAAGCTGAAGGAACGCTTACCTTATACAAGCTTACATAAGTCAATCACAGAATCACAGAATAAGTTTAGGTTCATAGAATCATAGAATGGTTTGGATTGGAAGGGACCTTAAAGATGATCTAGTTCCAACCCCCCTGCCATCAGCAGGGACACCTTACTAGTCCAGGTTGCTCAAAGCCTCATCCAGCCTGGCCTTGAACACTTCCAGGGAGGGGGCATCCACAGCTACTCTGGGCAACCTGTTCCAGTGTCTCAGCACCCTCACAGGAAATAATTTCTTCCTAATATCTATTCTAAACCTACCTTTTTCCAGTTTAAAGCCATTTCCCCTTGTTCTGTCATTAACTGCCCTTATGAAAAGTCCCTCCCCAGCTTTCCTTTAGGGCCCTTCAGGTCTTGAAAGGCCGCTATAAGATCTCCCTGAAGCCTTCTCTTTTACAGGCTGAACAGCCCCAACTCTCTCAGCCTGTCCTCACAGGAGAGGTGCTCCAGCACCTGGATAATTTCTCTGTATTTCTCCCAGGTTCCCCATCCTTCCTTCCACCCTCTATAGGCTTCTTTCTTGATCCTAAGTTTGTTCAGGATCTTCCTGTCCATCCATGTAGGTCTCCTGCTGTTTCTGCCTGCCTTCCTCTTTGCTGGGATGCATCGTTCCTGGGCTTGGAGGAAGAGATCTTTGAGTATTTTCCAACTATCCTGCACCCCTCTTCCTTCCAGGAATTCATCCCATGGTCCCCAACCAAGCAGATCCCTGAAGAGGTCAAAGTCTGCTCTCCTGAAATCCAGGGTGGTGAGCTGACAATGCACCTTCTTCACTGCCCTGAGGATCTCGAATTCCACCATTTCATGGTCACTGCAGCCAAGACTGCCCAAGAGCTTCACGTTTCCCACCAACCCTTCCCTGTTGGTGAGAACAAGGTCCAGCATGGCACCCCTCCTTGTCGGTTCCTCTAACACTTGGAGAAGGAAGTTGTCCTCCACACATTCCAGGAACTGCCTGAATTGTTTGTGCCCTGCTGTGTTGTCTCTCCAACAGATGTCCGGGTGGTTGAAGTCCTCCATGAAGACCAGGGCATGTGAACGTGAGGCTGCTCCTATCTGCCTATAGAGGACCTAATCTGCTCGGTTGGAAGGACCTAGGTTGGAAGGGACCTTTAGAGGTCATCTAGTTCAATTCCCCTGCAGTGAGAAGGGACATCTTCAACTACATCAGGTTGCTCAGAGCTCAGGTCCAACCTGACCTTGAATGTTTCCAGGGATGGGGCTTCTACCACCTCTTTGGGCAACCTGTTCCAGTGTTTCACCACTATATAGGCAAGCCTATATAGCTTAGCCTTTATAAACTAAACATTCCCTCAGCTTATACAGGCAGGATTCTTTGGGTGGAAAGGTGCAAACAAAGTAAAGTGTCAAATTCAGCTCTGAAAATCAGTGTTACACAGCACTTGAACATTGGGTTCAGGATCCTAGAAAGAAGATTAAAATACTCATAGAGTTTTGCAGGGGACATTGTGCAATGGCATAAATTATATATGTTAACACAGTCATGAGCTTAGTTTAGCTGCTTATTAGTTTCTTGTTCATTGCTCCAACCAGTTTCCCTCTGTCAGTTACCAGAGGGTCTACTAGAAGAGATACAGCATGTAAGGCTGAGTTGCAGCTATTGAAGGCACAGTACAGATAAGTTAAATATATTTACTCGACATAATTACATGCGAGAAGTCAATTCTGATTGCTCAGGGGTGAATTATGAGTGGATGTAGTGTCATGTTTTTAACCCAGCCAGCAGACAAACATCACACAGCTGCGCACACACCCTGCCCCACCTGAGGGATGAGGGAGAAAATTGGAGGGGTAAGGGTAAGGAGACTTGTAGGTTGAGATAAAAACACTTTAATATTTGAAATAAAATAAAAATTAAAATAATAATGATAATAATAGTAATAATAGACTATACAAACAAGTGATGCAGAGTGAAATTGCTCATGACCCGCCAACTGATGCCTAGCCCCTTCCCAGATAACGATTCTAGAAGAGAGAAAATTACAAAACCACAATGCTGTAAGAGAAAGAGATTCCTGGCCAACCCTCATCTATATACTGTGCATGACGTTGCATGATATGGAATATCCCACTGGCCAATTTGGATCCATTGCTCTGGCTATACTCTATCCTACCTGCAAACTAGCAAAGCATTGGCAGTTGAAGAGTCCTTGATTTCTTAGCAACGACTAAAAATCTCAGTTTATTTTCAACATTCTTGCCATACCAAATCCCATACTAAACCAAAACCACAGTGCTATTCTAGATACTAAGAAGAAAGATAGCTCTATCCCAGCCAAAACCAGGACATGTAGTTGTGGCTTTGCTTGGTAGTTTGCTGACAGTTAAAGTAATGCAGCTTCAGATAAATATCTCATACTGTTCAAGAATGGCAATATTAAGCTACTTTCTCGTTTCCTAATGGGTGAGAGCATTTAAAGAGAGGCAGCACATATGATCCAGCACTGCCCCCTTCCCTTATGTTGTTGATACTGTTTGTCCAGAGAAAGTCTTTTAGAAGGGACTTGCCAGCTTTTCAGGCATCCATTTGAAAGTAAGCACAAATGTTTTCCACTAGCAAATGCAGAAAAAATAGTAGAGGAATCCGAGTAATAAGAGACTGAGAGCAGCCTGAAAGAGCTGTATGAGGACATTAGCCAGCCCAGATGTGACATCAGCCTTTACCAGAGTTCTGGCAAAGAGCTGTCAGGGAGGGAACATGGAGAACAAAGACTGTGTTTTAAAGTATGCTAAAGAAACTCAGTCTTCCTGCAGTTCCTCCATGAGGCTTAAATAATCATCAATCTCCCTTTGCAAAACAATTATGTTTCATATAAAAAAAAATACTGATAGCACTTGCATGTTTATCACAGTATAATGACTTGACACTGACCTAAAACAGACACCCCTTTCCTTAATCACCTAGAATTATAATCTTAGCCAAATAATTCTAAAAGAAAGGAAACATATATTTTATTTGTGTACCCAGTAATTAAACATTGGCCTGCCTTAATTTGAAGTCAATGTAAATTATACAAAGTTAATGACATTGTCTTTGTTCAATTTCTCAAAAATGACAGCCAAAAAACAGGATATATCCTATGATACCTACACATGTATTTTGAAAGATATCACTGACTTGATGCTAATAGTAATCAAAATTTTACTAAACTAGTATAAGCATTAATTTATTACCTTTAAGGACAGACTTCTTTTATACTTGCTTCCCGTGTCTGCAAGAGAAGATTTTTGAAGCTCGTTTGAAGTTTTAACTTGTCCTCAAGCAGCTGAGATTGCAATGGATATATAAGGTACCTTTATTATTACCACATAGGAAAATTAGCTACAAACAGTTAAATGTTATGAATTGCCTTTTTTATTTCTGATTTTAGAATGGATGCTACAGTCTGCTGCAGAATAAATACAGCACAGCTACTAGTATTGCATAATAGAAAGCCGCCAACTCTGACCTCTGTTACTTGAACTGATATCTGTAACACACAGATATGCAAGATGAATGTAAATTAAAACCTCCACTGTGTCTGTTCAAAATAATATATGTGTGATCTATATGCAATCTGGTTAGCACAGAGAAAACTCTCCCACATTGAAGACGCCTTCAGTGGTTAATTCTGTCTGTTCTCAGCACTTTCACCAAGAAACAACTGAAGGTGGTTATTAGAGTGAGATGACCTAGAGAAAATCATGAGGAAAGCTTAGAGACCATGGCTGGAGTCTAACACCACATAGGTCAAAGCTGCTGGAGGACAGTAGTCACTCTTTCTTCCTTTGCCAACTATGTTGCCCTAGTCAAGTGTCCTTTATTACTAGATGCACTCACCAAGATTACCTGCACTGCCCAGAGTCTGAAATATTGCTATAGACTACATATTCAAACCCTGGAGTGCAGAGCTAGGGACTTGGGAAAAGCAGACTACTTCAGATAGCTAAAACCTTCAGGAGCAAAAAAAGGGCATGATGGCTAACTACATTTGTTCTCTTATCAAAAAGTGTTATGAAGTAGAGGGCACTAGTGTATTTGCATTTGAATTTTGGGTGGTTTTTTGATGTGTGACACTCATGAACTATGTTTGTTCTCAGCATCAGCTGGTCTTTTTATTTTTTTTTCCAGAAAGCATGAAAGATTCTTTTAAAGAAGAATCCTAGGGTCATGAAAAGTTTGTAAGATCTCTTCCCTCTTCCAGTGTTGTGCAAAGTGCTCACCAGCCTCTGGCAGTAATGTTTCTTTCCTTTCTTGTATTATCCCACTGCCTCCCCCTCATACGCAAAGGCAAACACAATTGGTTCTGCATAAGGTCATTGCAGAAAATCAGTTTCTCCTGAGTGTCCACAATTATATGAATTTCCAGTGCCTCCGTTGCTCATGTTGCAGAAATGTGTGTGTTTCTCATTCTCCTTTCCATTCAGAGCCTGGGCACTGCACCAGTGTACCTTCCTGAGTTGTGGTGGCAGCTCAGGCAAGCCTTTTAAATTCTTCCCTATGACAACCTTCTCTCTTTTGGTGAATACTGTCACTGCAAATCAAACAGAATATGCAGCAATTTTCTACTAAAGAATAGGAGCAGGTGCCATCTCTGTGATAAACCTTGACTCTGAAGCCAGGGAAGCGAGCCTCTTGAATGTCATTTTGCATATCTGACTTGAGAGCTGCTACGTACATACAGCGTATTGATCAATACATCTGCTTTTCCTCTGTATAACTGAAGATTCTGCTGGCTTTTGTCGTCACTTCCTGATGCATTGCTTTTAGAAAGCAACATTATGTTTGCTACCTGTGTAAAACCAATTGTTCATGCAGTGAAACTATTCCCATTTGAGAGGGACACACTGCAAAACACGGTAAGCACCCATGACAGAATACACAAGGATGCAGGTCTCAGGCAGAAAAATAGATCCAGCCTTCTCATTATTCCCAGAAGAAATTAAATGAAAAGGTTTAAAAATAGGTGGAAAACAAGTTTTCTGCTTAGTTATAATCCATTTTTTTTCATACTGGACCTTTCAAATAAAACAGAAAATATACAGCTTTGTCATCATATTCCTTTAGCTAAAATCTGGGACTAACAGAAAACTTCTTTCTTCAGCACAGTTCGGAGAAAGTCTTTGCCCTGGCTCCTTGCAAGCCATTAGAGCTCAGAGGTGTGATGCCAAAAGATCCATGCATGAAAGATACAGTATGTGTTTCTCCACTGAATACATTTTTTCTCCCTCTTTACTGATGCCTGACACTGCAGCTCTGGCCACCCTAAAAATATGTATTTGAACAGTAGAACTTGATGTAAAGCTTTACCTACATGTCCTTAACCAGAGTGTTCACTGCCATTGTTGGTTGACTGAATTTGTCATATATTTCAGTAGCTGTCATAGGGCTGGAATGATCTGGGACACTGGATGAATACAAAGAGGTTGACATTACTGCAGTATGTATGTTTTTACTTTACAAGGCTGATGGGTGAGTAATTATGAAGGCAATCCTAGTGACAAATGAGATTAACAACCACAAATCTACATTTCATATTCTTGAAACTAGAGCCATATGACCTTTCTTTGTGTTTCTAACCAGATGAGAATAATAATGGACTCAAATCTGAGGGAGTAGATACAGCTTAAAGTAAATCCTTCTTTATGAATGTACCTATTCCAAGAACATAAAGAATGATTCATAAACTAGAAGAAAATTTAAACACAAACCATCAGGCCCTGTTAAAAACTAGCCAGAATATCTCAGTGGATAATTTTGGAACTGTGTATGCCATGGAGATTTTTATTTTCCTTCTACTGTGCAAATCTAGTAGTGAGACTTCGAGAAATATTAAAAAAGAACATTTTCCAGAACCATGCGTTTTCTTGAAGGAATATTTTTACTTGAACTTATTTGAACTGTCAAAATGCTGTCTGAAAAACTATTCCAGAGAATGTTAGCAAATACAAAGGAAGATTAAAATTTACTGCCAGCACAACATAAATTCTCATTCCTCTGTATTTCAGTACAGTTACCAGAAATATAGGAAAAAGCTTCTCATAGTATAGAGTTCCAACACAGAAAGTGTGTAGATAGATGTTGCTACAGGAATAAGTGTCTGCTTATTATTTTTATCCTTATTTGCAAGTATCTCTCTTTTACTGGATTGTATTAAGCACTATTTTCAAAGAACCTAATATTCTTAATTTCCTCAAGATTTTTTCTGGTGGTTTTTTTCTTCCTCTCAACTCTTTTGCTTTTTCCCTCCCTAACACCCCCAAATCCAGCACCAGTTAAGATGAGATAACAATATTATCTCATTTTACAGAAAAGGAAATGGAGACAAAGAGACTTTCTTAAAGCCACACAATGAATCAGTGGTAAAGGCAGAACCCAAGCCTACTTTCAAGCAAATTTCTGACCACATTAATTCTTCCAGAACATGCAGCTTGGCATTTTCATTGCAGTTGTGAGAATGAAACAAGTATGCAGATTAGACTGCACTTAGGCACCCTAAAAATGAGGAACATGGAAGCAGACTGCGCTGAGATTTTCACTGCAGCATGGCAATGCAAAGGATCCTTCTCTGAGGATTGCCCGTTACTCCTCCTTACTCAAGGTAGCTACTGCAGGAGAAGAGCTAATGGAATGACTTGCGTGAGATCCCGTCATCAACTCTGGTCTGAAATTGGCCAGCTCCATGCATTGTCTTAAAATGGCACAATGTTTTTTGTAGTGAGTATATAACTGTGAACTCGCTGGCCAGCTGCCAATATTTTTCTCGGTATCTCATGCAGAATTCATTATGTTAGAACTGGGTTTGTTTGCAAAATATTAATCTACCAAATCCCATCTTTATGCACCTGCCTTTATGGTCTTGCTTTCTACATATTTTGCAGATTCCAGAGCACTTGGGACAGACTATGCAAATACCTATGCAAATATCTTCCTGATTAATTCCTCCGCACCCTCAGTCCTGCATGTCAAATGAGCATACCCAGGCAAAATGAGCTAAACCATGTTACTCTGGCTGAATCTGCCCTGAGGTTCAGATGTACATGTTCAGTTATTATTTTGGTGAGATGTACATTTTTGCAATGAGCAAAAGCAAGAGAAGGAAACAGACATTCAAAGTATCAACATACTCACATGGGACGCAACCCCCCCAATGCTTTTTCCAAACAGATTAAAAGATAGCTGCAGATTAATTAGAGATAGGATGTGATGATTTCTCCTAAACAGTTAAAAAGCTCTCCTTTAATGGAAAATAATGGTGACCTAATGCTGGGGGTAATGCCAACTCCCTAGCATGATAATGTACGGCGTGTATAACAAGGAAGACGGTGAAGTGTGGAAGCATTTGACTTGGAAATAAAGAATAAAATGGAGGCAGGCAATATGTCATTAATCATGTATGGCATCTGCCGACCACTCAACATTTCTACTCTGGTGAAAAAATTAATGGCTGCTTTTAGAGACTCCAAATGATGCTTATGAAGTTGATGTGACATTTACGACCAAGTTGGGGCTCCTTCCTTGGTTTTGAATTTCAGCCTAAGATCTCAGACCTGAGAGAAGGTGGATGCCTCTAACCGAAAGCTAATGAGATCTACAGGGGATCATCATCTCACAGAATTACATCCTCACATTTGAGCTCCAGAGGCTTATTCTTCATCTCCCTG
The DNA here is from genome assembly GCF_000700745.2 of Antrostomus carolinensis. NCBI lineage: Eukaryota > Metazoa > Chordata > Aves > Caprimulgiformes > Caprimulgidae > Antrostomus > Antrostomus carolinensis. Next base: position 5,582 of record NW_010316964.1, on the reverse strand, counting down.
ATGAAACAGGACTGATGTCTGAGGAGGCCTGGTGATTGGTGTTTTAAGTACCTAGGCAGAATAGAAAATCAAGTAATGATTCTTTTTCTTCCTGAGTCATGCATAGCTAAGGGACCCAAAAATAGCTATTAGGTTGTTTCCTTCACTAACAGCCTCTTCTAACACAGCTGCAGAGTATTCATGGGAAGTACTTGATAAAATCACCATGATATCATTAGCAGCAACTGTGTTTCTATCTTGAAATGCTTATTAGATGAGGAAAAAGCAGGCAAAATTAAATTATACTAGAGCTAGATGTGAATATATTTATTTCCTCATTCATTTTTCTATTTTGGCTGAAAAATATGCAATCTGACTACATGCAGCTCTATCACCTAAATGTTTCTTTTTTCCACCTTCTTTTCTTACTTCAGTCTAGAGTTACTGTAGATGAAACTTTCAAAAGAAAATCAAGTGAACTGTAGAAGAACTAGTGAACTGTAGCAGTATCTGTTACTGTCATTTCCATTAATTATTGGAAGCTTTATGCTAATATCATAATGAGGGAAGACAGACAAGTCAGATGCAAAATGAATGAACACAACACCCTTAGGAGTCTCATCGACTGTATGTATACCTGATAAAATCGGTAAGATTATCTTTTTAACCAACCAGCCTTTCACCAAGAGTAGGAAAAAAAAACCAAAACAAATCAGCCTGCTTGGTCTGAGAGCCTAAACCCCATTGTTTGTGGCTGCTGCTTCCCACAGCTGTTCTGTAGAACTTAACACAGCTGAATTCATTACATGGTGTTTGCCCGCTATTCGGTTTTAATGGTTATTTTGGCAGCACACAAATGATTTGACAGGAGAAACTGTGTGAAAATTCCTATCAGAGTAGTAGCCCTGGAACCCCTCTCTCTAGGTCATCTGATTGATCTGAGCTGTTGTCAGCACCAAGTCATCAATGTCATCCAGTGACCATCCAGAACTGTGATGTGGAATACCATAGATCTGACATAACTCTATTTTGTTTGCCACGGTTAAGAATTTCCATGCTTGATAAAAACTAATGCATGCTCTTTTCTCCCACCAGAGCTTCCTCTTGTCTAGGATGGATCTTGTGATTAATGGCATAGAAATGCATAGACAGTAAAAGAAACATTCTTCTGATATAAAGAAAGCTTAGGATGATTACACTTCCCTGTGAACAGAAATCTTGTTGCAAAAGAATTACATAGCAATATATTTAACCTGTAATTTAAGTGCATTTTAAAATTTGATGATGCACACACAGCTACTAAATATCTCCACAGATATATGCACAGTTCCAAGCATGGGTTTTAGTTCTACGGTTTCTATAACCTTTATAACCTGTCCATCACGATGACTGTACACTGCTTTGGTCTTCCTTTTGAATGGTATGCAGACTCTGAATGTAATGCCCTTGTTTATAAAACAGCTGAGCAGGCATTTTTAAGATTTTTAAAGTTACACTTTGTACCAAAAACCGTGCAGGAAGACTTAAAGAACTAGCACCTTCAGCACCCTGTTCCTTGCCTGTAGGGGTCACTGGACATGCAGATGCACAGTGGTGTGAGTGCTTAGATTAGGTGGTGACTGGAGAAAAGATAAAGAGGCTTTTTTTTTTCTTCAGCCCCAGGACATGTAGCAAAGAGAGAGATGCCTTCAAAGGGAACCTATGAAATGCCAGTCTGATCTCCACAGACCCAAGTGAGCTTACTGCAGAGAAGACAGCGTGCTATGCAATAGAAAATGGAAAACACAATGCAAGTTTTCCCTTTGCCATACGCCAATGAAACCATTGCATGGAGAATATGAGGATGCAGGAAATTTGATGATGTATCTGGTGCTGTGACCCAGTAGCCATGGCAACAACAGCGCAAAGACAGATTACCCCAGTGCTCATTTCCATCAACAGCAGAACTGTAGTGATTTACGCTGGCCCCTTATCCACAAAATGAAAAGCTGCATTTCAGTTCTGTGATACAGTTTTAGTGGTTGCAAAGTTTAACACAAAAGAGAACGACAGTATCTTCTACTCTGAGAATCAGAAGAAGAAGAAAAAAATACTGACAGGAAGCATTTACTTGTCTTTCATTGTCATGAAGACTTGTCAAGTCTCATGTTATGAGCATCAGACTTGCTCTTTTAGCCACTGTTTTCTCATTCCCCACTGTGGCATCTCCAGTTCATGCATCAATAGCATGCTGTCATGCAGCCTGACATGCGAGTCTTGTCTGTTGGGTTTTTCAGGACTTGCAGAACGTGGCAAGGTCACAAAACCAAGTATCTAATACACCAGTGAAGCATCTTCATCTGTTGCAAATATGACAACTTCCACAGTTTACCCCTGTGGTGGTTTCACCCACAGCTAAGACCACGTGGACCTTCACTCACTCCCCTCGACCCGGTGAGATGGGGAGAAAAAATCAACAAAGGGGTCTGTGGGTCGAAACGAGGACAGGGAAGGCTCACTCACCAATTATGGTCACAGGCAAAACAGACTTGACTTGGGGAAGAACAATCAATTTAATTTGTTACCAATCAATCAGAGTAGATAGTGAGACATAACAACCACATCTTAAAATACTTTCCCCTCACCCCTCTCCTTTTTCTCAAAACAGTCCTTCCCCTCATAAATACAGATTCAAAGAGGTGTTTTCCTATTGCTAATTGTCTCAGCCTAGGATGGCGGCAAGTCTGCCTTGGACCCAGGGGAGCTTTGCAAAGCTTCTCACAGGGGCCATCACTGTAGCGCCTTCCTCCACTACCAAAAATGCACCCCCCCGCCCGCCCTCCACCTAACACAGCCCCAAGACAAGATCCTATGCAGTTTTCTTCTAGCCTGATGAGAAGTCCCCACAGATTTTTTTTCAATGGGTGTATACCTGAGATCTATGCTTGAGACAGATCTTGTTTTGTTTCAGTGCCACATTTGCTCTCAACAGAATTTCTAGTTTCATTTCAGAACTGTATTTTGTTAATCTATGTTTGCCTTCTTGGTGAAATAATGTTTAAAACTGTCATTGGAAACATTTTTTCTTTTTTAAAAAAGTCTAAAGAAGGCACACCTCAACATTTAAACTTTGCAAGCATAAGCCAGACTTGCAAACATGACAGACTGAGTCAGGGTGAACAAAAATTATTGCTTAGTGAAAGTCACCTGACTCTCTTTTTTTTTTTTCTTTCCTCTGCATCCAAAGTCCAATCCCAGGATAAGTCAAATGGCATGCATGAGTAAAAGAAATACTAAGTTCTAAAAGGTCAGGGGAAAAAAGAAAGCTATTTGACATTAAAGAAGAGAACACAAGTGAAAACATTGTCAAGATGTACAGATATTTCAAAATCACTGTTGTTTGGTACCTAATGAGAACCTTTATTTTCTTAAATCAAAAACTGAAAGGATTTGTATTTCAACCTAAAAATTATAAGAGAGGAACAATGATTATTAGTTAACTCTCTTTGCCCTATTATTCTCCCTCTTAACTTAGGCTTCTTCTATTTCTGAATCTTACTTACTTACTTACAAAGGAAAATTAAAATTTCTCCTTTCTTTAGTCCAAATTAGCAAATAATAACTAACTTGTACGTTCCATGATTCAGTATTTGGTATGAAAATGCATCTAGCATTATACTATTTAATTCTGGCACATTTCTTTCCCATATCATTTTCAAAAGCCTCTGAAGAAGACAGAAAGAAAACGACAAAGTTACTGCCAGAAGACAAATAATAAACAAAACCTGAGGAATGAAAAAAATCCCAGTATAATCTCGTCAACACAAAGTAAAATCTAGGCATTACTTCTTGTGTCTTTATACCTTTTAAAAATTAAACAAAGAAACAAAAAAGTATTGTTTATGCAGAGATGTTGTTTTAACATTTTTATTTTTAAAAAATGATTCTATGCTTTAAAGAAAGACATATGACAACTGAAAAAGTAATGTTTATGTTCTATGGATAGTCCCTTGTATGAAGGTTTTAGTTGAGAGGTTGCTTAGAGACTTCAATGCTAAGATAAATGCCAATATAATAAAAAGACGTGGAAAATCTTTGTTTTGGGATAAATTTGAGAACTCAGTACCATTTAAGTCTTGTAATTTCTAATACAGTATCTGCAGTAAATCTATTTTAAAAGTTTAATAGAATAATAAATCCAGAGTATCTACTGTCTAAATTCTATAATCAAAAGTTCTCTGAATATTTTAATCTACTGTTTCAAATATCTATTCAACTAAGATTTACAATTACATTCCATAATGAAAACTGCTTTATGGAAAGCTATATTTTAAAATATTCATGATTGTGTAATATATTTATAATACTTCCTTAAAAACAAAACTGCATAAACCAGTGCTTTAATAGGAGGAAGAATCTCTCTGGTTTTCCCTAATTGCAACTGATAACAAATATAACGTGCCCTGTTTCAGAGGGAAATCAGTTGTTACTCATTATTTTTTGGTAAGTGTTTGCCTAAAATCAATAGCAAGTAGAAACTGCATGCATTTAAAAAAAATCAACTCTTAGCACACATACAAATGGTCTAAAACGTTGAACAAATTCATGATGTCTACATGCCTGCACTGGCAGAAAGAATAACAGTGTTTCGTGCAGGAAAGAAGAACTAGTTGCAAAAATGCATGATAGCATATATTATGTCTTTGAAAAAAACTCCACTTAATTCCTATTTTCATGTTACAGCAAGATGGGTTTAAAGAGCTGCAAATTAAATTAGAAACCTGCAGAGCTAGAATGAAGTAACTTCTGACATACACTTTAATCCATACTCACATCTCTATAATTTGCCTATGCCATAGCTCCTGTAAGTGGCTGACTTCATACAATGCATAGCACATATGTAGAAGCTTAGTTCACAGGGCAGGCTGCTGTTTTCATGCTGCCTCAGCCACCACAGCTGCCTTCTCCTGCCCTTTCCTCTCTGCCTGGACAATGTCCAGCTCTCAAACCTTGGGCAGACATCCCCAGGGCGAGTAACCTTTGCTGCTCACACCCACAGTTTGCCCTCACCCTTTGAGTAGAGAAGCACACGCCAGATCTTTAATTTGAATACAACACTCTCAATATACTTTCCTACCCTTGATGGACCCGTATATCTGGGCCCAAGATAAGGATGGACTCCTCAGTGGAGGATGGAGATACAGAAAAAGTGCCAAAACCAGACCTTTAAAACATCTTCTTGGATATAAACACCAGCGCAGGGGACACATGTAGAAGGTGTGGTGCTTTTTTGATGTTGTACTGTCATTCCCTCATGACGACCTCAATACCACCATCAAAAATGAGCGCCACCACCCAGAAGCAGTGATGCCATGTCCACATGGCGCTGGCACCATCGTATAGCAGCATGGCCCGGCACCTGACTGCTGCAGGTTGTCAAAGGCCGGAGAAAATCCAGGTGAGGAAAGCGAAAGCAGGGACAACGGCACATGATGAGGGGAGAAGCCATGGCACGGGCAGGGACTGTTACTATACAACAGTAAGGACATTAACCATCAGTCGCCAGGCCGAAGGGCCTTGCCTAGCCCCAGGGCCGGCTGTGGGGAAGGAAGAGGTAGGCGGCA
>NW_010316963.1:19233-44814 GCF_000700745.2 Antrostomus carolinensis | reverse complement strand
AGGTTAGCACAGGCCCACCTCTCAAGCCTGAAGATGAAGAGGTATGTATCCAGAAGAAGAATCAACATAACAATATATGGTAACTATACTGGAAAAAAGATATAGGGAATAAGTAAAACATATTTATAATAACCGCATGAACCAGTACAGGTGCTTTTCTGTGCAACCTGATGTAGGGAACCTGCTTTGGCAGGGGGGCTGGACTAGATGATCTCCTGAGGTCCCTTCCAACCCCTACCATTCTGTGATTCTGTGATATTTCAGTGGGACAGAGAAGTACATTTTGACACAAAAGAATATGCCAAAGTCTAGCAAGACAGAAGGAGGGGGAAATAGATTGATAAAAACATCTGAGGTAGAATGGGTGGGGGAAAGAGAGAGAAGAGATTTTTGTCAAGAGTGTGTCTAACCCAGTTTAGAAAGGATGAAGGAATACATAGGTGACTTTATCTCCCGAAGAATTAAGAAGAGCAAGTAATGCTTTTTGGAGACATATTTTCAGTAGCTGCATTTCTTTGCTTGCAGTTATACTTATTTTCCCAGCAATTTTCTGTGATGAATAAAGCATGTCAGTGAAGAAGCTGATGATGAAATGCAAAAGAGAGTTCATTTCTGCAGAAATGTAATAGAAATGATGAGTATGAAGTCAGCCATCAAGTTTGGAAGATAAATCTTGAGAAATACTTAAACCATCCACTAGTGACAGCTAGCAGTGGAAGTAAGTTTTCAATAAAATCTTTTGAAGAAAAAGGCAATTGTGTCCTTTTTTAGCAGTCATGACTATGTGGTCCTACTGCTGTTGCTGCTACTGAAAAGAAGTAATATTTGTGTATGTGCAGGAGGCCTGATCCTTTTTCATCTTCTGAAGGATACTACAAATCTGTCTGAGGCCCTTGTTTTATCTTAGGAAGATCCAAGGAAGTGTATGTAAATATGTATATTAAATTGCTGACAGAAGAGTAATTGCTCATTCCTACTATGTTGAAGTTGTATTTTGCTCTTTCTGTAAGGAATTTTATTCTCTCTCAGGCACTGCTTAAACTTACCCTTTTTCATCTATACATGGTTCTATGCCGTGGTCATTCATGTGACACATGCCTAAGAACTTGATTTTTAGCTTCTGAATTAGAATCATCACCAGCCTCTGTAAAAATATCTGATTCTTGATGTTGGGGTGCTGTTGAACATGTTTTGTTTTTCAGCAATGCTTTAGGCTTTTTTCTTTAGGTGTAGAATTTGCCTAGGTCTGATGACCTCTGAACTCTCATTGATGGGGCCATGATATATACTTCTTTAGCACATATGAGCATATCATGTTTGGTGTTCTGGTGACTGGTTAGATGTCTAATCAGTTGGAAACCTTCCCTGGAAACCTTGTGTGTCTTGACTGACTTCTTACGAAGCAGTGTCTGGCTAAGTACAGTATTTTAACAAACCTTTAAAGCTGTATTGTTGCTAGCAAAGTAATCTCTCATGTTTACAATTTGAGAAACATCACCATTTTGTCTGAAAGTTGAAAGGAATATTATTGTGGGGGGTTTTTTTAAGTACTGGAAAAGAAAGATTAAATTGTGTTATACTTACACAGAGGACATAAATATAATATGCTGGGAAGCACAGCCAGTTAATAACAGCTGTTTTAAGGCATGTTTCATGATTTAGATAAGTGTTACTGTGCACTACCCCTGTATCGTTTAAACTCACAAAGCAACTGCTTTTGCCTGCTGTTGGAAGAAGGTCTTGAGGTAAATGTATGAAACACAACTAGTCTTACTGTTTTCATTTGCATGTGTAAGGCAAAAAGGAAAATATGTTCCTTTCAGCTCTTTCAGCATAGGAATTATCTGAAACACTGACTTTCCTTTTTATTTATTAAGCGATCATCAGAGTATTCTTTGTACAGAAGGATTACTTCATCTCCAAATAGACAAAGCCACTGTGCAGGGTTGTTCAAACCTCATGGCTACTGAGGGTTTGATCGAGTTGCTTGTGCAGGAGTATGAAGTGTCAGTGGAGATAACTAATGTTCCCTGCCCAGTCTCTACTGCTTCTCCAGATGTCTATGGGTTCCCCATAAATCAACCCCAATTGGAGGACTGGCTACTCTTGGTTGTGTTGGGTGGGAATACCAGCCTGGAAACGAACAACAAAATTGATCCTAAGCTGTGTTTAAATAGTCTCACGGATGCTATACATGTGATTCTACATGTAATACTTTGATATGCATGATGGAAATAGCAGTAGGAGCTCTCTCACTATATCAGGTTTTTTTCCAGTTCATTACATAACCTGACAGATGTTAATTGCAAGTTAAAGCCCTTCTGATTGGTTTGTCTCATATTTAAAGGAGAACAAAGACCTATGATACTGGTGTCTGAAGATGAACATGTTGCCTGATGTTGAAAAGACTTATTTAGTCATTAGTCGCTTGTGCTCAGGGATTTATTAGTCATGGTAATGTCTCCAATTAGTTGAAGGACAGAGAACATAATTAGGGCACTTTTTGCCTAATTACTGTTAACTGTATACATACAGTTTACTGTTGAGTTTATGAGGCTAGCTGAAGTGTTATAACAACAAGCATGTTAAGAAGTGAGATGTTTCTTATTTATAAAAATCATTAAAATTAGGATTAACACCTGCAGTAATAGATGTAAAGTAACATTGTACCATGGACCAGAAATGTTTTCAAGTTTGATGTAATATTTTTGTTCTAAATCATCATCTCTCCAGACATTCTGAAAAAGACCTACAGAGTGAACTTTGTTGGGAAAAAACATATTTTACAGTAAATGGAGAGAGGATCAAATATTATGTTCTGTGTGTAGTGAAATAACCTTTAGATGAACTTGGAAGGAAAATAATTCTTTAATTAAGTTTCCCTTTCTTTCTGGAGTTGTGAGGGAGATGGGAAAGTGCTACTGTTAAAGTGAGGGTAGAGTTAATTGACATTAATCTTAATGGGCTTGTTAGTTTTTTTTTAACTGCAAAGAAGTAAAAAGGTGCTCAGCCCAAGTTAAATGCTGCTAAATATTTGAATGACATACCTGAAGCGTGGCCAGCAGATCGAGGCAGGTGATTCTCCCCCCTCTACTCTGCTCTCGTGGGACCCCACCTGCAGTACTGCATCCAGTTGTGGGGCCCCCAAAATCAGAAGGACATGGCCCTACTGGAGTGAGTCCAGAGGAGGGCTATGAGGATGATCAGAGGGCTGGAGCACCTCTTCTATGAGGACAGGTTGAGAGAGCTGGGGCTGTTCAGCCTGGAGGAGAGAAGGCTCCGGGGAGACCTTATAGAGGCCTTCCAGTTCCTGGAGGGGACCTACAGGGAGGTTGGGGAGGGACTTTTTTCCAAGGGCAGGTAGTTGCCTTTTCAGTGCCCTTTTCAAGGGCAGGGGTAATGGCTATAAACGGGAAGAGGGTAGATGTAGATTAGATATTAGTGAGAAATTCTTTACTGTGAGGGTGGTCAGACACTGGAAGATGTTGCCCAAAGAAGTTGCGGATGCCCCTTCCCTGGAAGTGTTTAAGGCCAGGTTGGATGAGGCTTTGAGCAACTTAGTGGAAGGTGTCCCTGCTGATGGCAGGGGGGTTGGAACTAGATGATCTTTAAGGTCTCTTCCAACCCGTGCCATTCTATGAGAATTTAGCAGATTATTTTCTGGTTTGGAATGAAGTTTGCTGTCTTCCATCTTTCCTTCTACCCGATTCCAAACTCTGGAGAAAAAGCTGGACTTTGCAACGTAAGATACACAGAAACTCAGGTAAAAGGTCAACAGTTTTTAACCATCTTGTTTTCCAAAGTGAATGTTTCTTTAAAGAATGCGATCTATCAACCTTGGTTAGATCCTATCACTATCTCAAGTAATCTTACCGACTGTGTCAATCCGGAGAGATTTCTACCTTTGAAACAGAGTAGTTCAAACCTATTTAGTATGACATAGATCAGTAATTTGGATTCCTAGAAATGAATATGTACACAGTATCTGTCCTGCTGCCTTCATGGCTTTAGGTGCTTATCTGGGGGAGCTTTGTGAAACTCCCCAAAAACATCTGGATTGAGAATTCAAGTTAGTGGGTGTTGTGTGCTCCACTTCACTGGAGGGCATATAGACGACTTTCTGTATATTCTAGTCACTTCTTTTTTTCCAGCCAACATAATACCTTTCTTATCTCAGTCCTGTGGCTACATGTCAGTGGCTACAGCTTAGGAGTCAAAAGTGTAGAACTGGGTACCATCAGCACTGCAGAGACATTACATTCTTTATTGCATGCTCGGTGATCTTGGGCACATTTTAAAGAAGAGTTAAAAAGATGCTGTTTTGGTAGCAAGATGGGTTAATCACAGTCAGTCATCTCTGAAAAGGCTTGTAAGGTAGGAATAGAAAGAGTAAGATAGTTCCTTTCATGGTGTAGAACAGTGATAGTACGGTTCCTCCACATTTGGTTATATTAATTTCTGATTTGTGTTGGTTCCTTGGCTGGTTTAGCTAATGGATTGGTGAGCCACAGACTCTTATTAACCTAGTATACTGTTACGGATATCTAGTGATTTCTTTTCTAGCAGCTGGCACTTTTTTCAGTGTATGTTATTTTCTAGATAAAATCAGATAGTTCTGTGTAAATAGTAGGGAGTGTGCCTTTTGAGACAAGACTCTTGTCAGACGCTAAGTAAAGAAATGGTGCCTCTAATAAAAGTGCTCCTTAAATGGATTTACTTAGTAGTGGCTGGAAAAGCTGTTGGATATTGGGATGGAATTTTTCCCTCTCCCCCTGGAATTGCGTTATAAACAGATTTCTGTAAGCTGACAGTGTCTTAATCTGTATACATATTTTTAGTTCAGAGTTTTAAAATTGTAGGAGGACCAGAGGTCCTCCAGTAAAGCAAGACAGAAAGTGAGTATCTGAAATGAATTTGTATTTATTTCTTGTTAACTTCAAGTTTATTTAAATAGAGTAAATAGCAGAAAAGAGAGAAGTGATGAGCAGGTTGCTCAAAGAGGTTGTGCAGTTTCCATCCTTGAAGGTCTGCAAGACCCAACCTGATCAAGCCCTGAGCAACCTGCTGTGACCTCAGAGCTGGCCCTGCTTTGAGCAAGGGACTGGACTAGAGACCTCTCATGTTCCCTTCCCATCTGAATGGTCCTGTGAATCTATAAATAAAATTAGAGCTCTTAAAAATGTCAAGATATTCAAATGACAGTGAGTGGAGGTATCATGGTTGTAACTCCTCTTGGGTTTAAGTGGGAATGGCATGACCTCTTGTACTTTTCATTTTGGCTAAATCTATGTTGTTAGTAACAACATGGAAAGAACATTAAAGCGGGACAAAATTGTGTCATTATTATTTCAAATTCTCTGCAAATAATTGAGCTGATCCTGTGAGTCAGGTGCTCTGGGTCTGTGCAGAGCTCTAGTAGTTTCACTGTACTTTCTGCTGTTTTTGGAATTATAACAAAAAGAGGAAGAAGAAAAGGTTGCTTTTGTAGTGGGTATGTCTCTTTCCTTAGAGAGCTACTTATAAGTTTTTACTCCTTGTCATCTTAATGCTCCCGGGGAAAGGCTGGGATTACCTCTGCACTCTTAGCAACTGTAAACTAATTTATATAGTAATTAGATGACATAAAGTGCAAGCAGACCAAAAACATATTAAAAATAAAAGCGCCACATGGTAAAGAAACATGAAAGTGATGACAATAGGTAGCTTTGAGGGAAAAAGAGTGTACATTTACAAAACTTAGCTTCCTACTTCTTTTAGTGCTCCCATTAGTGGGATCCTGCTAATGGGAAATGTTAAATATTTAATATCTGACACTTCTATAATGTCTATGTAGTACAGTAAAGATTAAGTATTTTATGGTGCATTTCAATTTAAAAGAATAAAAGCGCTTTTCTGACTGTTACAGGGGAAGCTGTCAGTGAACCTTATATTTAGATTGCATATTACTTTCAGCTATAATAGACTCTTGCAAGTTGTTTGCAGCAAGCTAGGTATGAAAGTCCTGATATCCAAGCAGTGCCTTTTGTTCATCCTCTGGGAACCTATTGAGCTGTGTCAAGCTCCCTCTTGCTTTTCCCAAATTAAGCAGGCCTGCCAAAACCACTGAGCAGTTTCCACAGCCATGATAATCTTGATTTTCAGTGAGACTCACTAGTATTATCTGGGAGGTGATGCAAGGTCTTACAAATACAGGCTCTTTTGGTGTATTCTCACAAAAGAGTACAATAAAAGCCAGGTATGTCTACTCCATCTGTCTTTTCCCCCTGAAGGCATAGTCTTGTCTCCACGTGGAACATGCTAGTGGTCTTCATTCCTGTAGGAAATTTACTGAGAAATTCCCCCCTTGGTTTTGAGAGCAGCATATGCCTTGTAATTCAGAAGCCCTTAAATCCTTTTCTAATAATATAGCAGTAACATATTTAGTTTTGGTGTACAATACAAATGGGTACAAGGACAGTAATTTAATTCCTTTCTTTTACTGGAATATCTATGCTTATATTAACATTGAAACTGATTTGTATGGATTGCATATGTTCTGTAATAGTTGCTAGCCAGTGTCCATTTGTGAAGATAAGTTGTGTGACTGTCAGAGTTACAGCTATCAGTCTGATGCACTTTGCTTGACTTGAAGCCCATAGCAATTCCCTGAAATAAGCTGGATGAGTAATATAGATGGCAAACTTTAGCATTGGAGGAGTACTTAAGTCCACACTCATTTGATTCAAATGGAAAGGAAACTACTTCCAGGCATTCTTTGACCTTTCAGTGATATCTGAGTGAATCTGCAGATGCAACCAAGGCATTGTGATTTTTTTTCTAATGATGTAGTGATTAACTTATATATTGCTGCTTGTCTAATTAAAAGAGAGACAATAAATGAATGTGTGTTTTCCTTGCGTGTTTGTTTCATCTTGATAAAGTATGTAGCTAACACATGATCTTAACTGAAAGGAATGGTACAGCACTTTAACTGTACCACATATACATGCAGATACATAATTGACACCTGACTGCAGCTTCTATGAATGTTTAGTCATAGCACATGGATATAATATTTGCTTTCTTAAAATCTGAATGGAGTTGAATAAGTATGCAAATCTTTATTTTTTAAAATCATAGCTAGAATGGAGGCTACTAGGAAGGAGATTCTGTTAATGTTATTTACACCAAGATGTATCTATTACCATGATTAGGCATCTCTTAGACATAGTACCATCATTTGAAAATGAAATATATGTTGGTAAAAGCTTGGGAATTCCATTTTGTGTTTTAAACAGGAAAAGGCTGACAGTAAGAAGGTGCCTACTGCTCTTTTTATGGGTTTGACTCATGGCTTGAGTTTTTCTGTATGGGTGATGTGTTAATGCCTCTCTTGACATGTTTATTAGCTTACACTCTCTACTGCCATAAAACAAAATGTTAGTGTTTTAAATGAGGGCCTGGCTCTTTCTGTTGAAACCAGAATGCATTTGGATTTTTATAAAGTACTCTAAATAGTGTTCAATATTTTATCAGTTTCTCCTTCACCTCTTGTGTATTTAGTTTCACTGTTTGTGACTAACCTTGTTTTTTTTTTATTTACTCACCATAGATCTGATAAAGCAGATGATGAGGATGATGAAGATCTAATGGTGAATAAAACGTGGGTCCTTGCACCAAAGATTCATGGTGGGGATGTAACTCACATACTGGACTCCTTACTTCAAGGATATGACAATAAGCTTCGTCCAGATATTGGGGGTAAGCCCATAAAATAGTTTAGTAAATAGAAGATGTGAACCAGCGATGATGTATGTTTTGCCAAAGATGGCAAAAAAATAGCTTAATGCGGTTTTTAAAACTTAATATAGCAAGCTAAATATAACAGCAATAAAATGCAATGGTTTTCTGGAACTGGTAAAAATAATGTTCTCTACAAGAGTAGATTTTTAATGTTCTATTTACAATCTCTTTTACTTATATAAAGTATTGCTTTCTGGTGACAGTGGGCAATGTATAATAAATCATTAAAAGGCAATTATAGTTAGCTTTGTTTAACTAAGATTTTCTGACAGAAAGAACTGTAGATATAAACCAGACATGGTTATTTAAAAATGTAATCTTGAGTCTGTAGGAGTTTATTAAAGAATTATTCCTAGATGTTTTTACTATTACTGTAGAAAATGCATTGTAAGTGTGTATTTTGAGCAAATTTAACTCAACCCAGTTCTCTTTTTCCCGTAGCTCAGATTTTAAAAAACTTCCTAAGAATCTAAAAATTTAATTTAGGACTATATGTTTTCTAGAGGAATACAGGAAGGAAGACCACATTATTGTGGTCCAAACTTCACAGCTAGTAGGAAGGCAATATTTTCTTTCAGTAGTCAAAGCATCAATTTGCGTGTAACTATTAAGTGTAAATATTTGGAAGAATATATGTTAAAAACATCGAATATATTAAACCTTGCCAGCTCTTGTCTACCACAGGCATGTTGGATCAAACTAAGAAAAATAGTTTATTTTCTCTGAGTTTGTTTCCTGAACTGTGAAGGGAGAGGTGGAGGACCTAATTATTTGTTAAATACTTGGCATTCCCTATCAAAGGAATGCCATGTAAGTCTATAAGCTGCTTATATGATAAACAATACAACAATCTAGACTTATTTCATTTATGTAGGAGAACAGAGATGCAATCTCAAACTAAGTATTTTCTTTTGAAAGCTTTTGACAAATTGTTTTCTCCCTCAAATTTCTTAGTTCTGTTTTATTGTTGACTGTTTCCCTGAAGATGTTGAATGGCAATTTTTCTCTCTGTCATAATATAATCACATGTGAATCTCATTAAGTTTGTTGTAAGTCTTTGCCTTCATGTTCATTTAATTGAATTACTGCAAACATTTAGACATTTAGGTAACAAGAAGAAATTTCTGTCACAATTCAGAAATTTTGGACAACATAAGGTGAAATTTCCAACTTTGGGTAAGGGCATCATGTTCTGTCCAAGTACTTGGAAACTGCAAGAGGTATGTAACAGATAGAAGAAGAAGAAAATCAGTCTGTAGTGCCTTCATCTTAGTCTGCTTCAATGATGTGGATAAAATCTGGTGTCAGATTCCACATCTTCAGAGTATATGTCAGTACTTGTACAACAAGGTTATTGAACTGAAATTCTAATTATCTTTCAAAGCAATAATAGCAGAACATTTTTATTATTGAATTACAAAGCTCAGTTACAATAGAAACATTTTCTGTATCAAACCTTGACTTTTTGGGTTTGAATACCCGAGCAGAATTTTGTTTTCTTTCTGATGCTGACACAGAATTTCAGCATCTCAGAGTAAGATAAGGGGTTTCATTGTTAAACATGCAGTTAGTTGAGGGAGATGATAAAGGAGAGCCAAATGAAAATTGAAACTTTGGAGTCCATACTGAAATCTAATAGGAAAAAAACACACTCTATCATTTTCTGTTTGTCTCATTCAAATATCCATGAGTTGTAGTGATTTCTTAACTGCTACTCTTTGCTATATTTATTAATCTTACAAGTCTTCAACTCAATTTTTGTACTATACTTTGAGGTATTTGGAGCATAAAGGAACTAGTATTAAAGTACGTTCTGCTCAATATGAAGTAATATTAGTTACCAGATGAAGTCTCTTGTCTGTAGTGTAAATCCCCTTAATTAAAGATACAACCTTGGAGTATTGATAAAAGCAGTATTATTCTCACTGTAACATTACGTTTTGTCCACCTGATTTTATAACCACACCATTTTAGCTTCAGTCCTGCATCAAACTAGCTGTTATTTTTCAACTTTTCTTTTTAAAGAAAAGAATTTCAGCTGTACACAGTTCCACCTGTTACATCTTAGGGACACTGATATATTAACATTAACGTATCAATGTACAGCACATTTTTTCCAGCTATGTCTCATGTCCAGTGTTGTGTATTACATGGGTAGAAAACAAGTGATCAGTCTGAAAGTTCAGTTAAAAATAGGGAATAATCACCATACATCCACAACTCTAATGGAGTGTTTTCAATCAACAGTTTGAGGAAAGTCATAATTTACTGAAATTTTAAGAATAGTGAGGATGATTGCTCATGGACATAGAGAAGTTGGATACCTAGAGAAATTTGGATAGTTGTAATTGCACTATAAGCAGGGCATGAGTAAGTAATTGCATCTCAGGACTCTAATGTGAAAAGTCATGTAATCAGGGATCTAAAGAATACATGAACAAAAAGTAAACTTTCAAGAGACTAATAGAAGGAGTAATTTTGAAAAGATAAGGGTATTAGGGGAATATTCTGTTGAACAAGTGCTCTTAGTATAGCATTGATGAAAGGATAATATAGGTAAGAAAGTAAGCCTGAATAAGCAGGAAAATACCAAGTAAAGTAAAGAGGTATGAATTCTGAGATGAAGAATATTTTGCAAGAATGGAAAGAAATTGAAATACAAGAGCAAGATATAGAAAAGCATATGTAGTGGATGTTAAAGGTACTGGATGTGTGCACTGCATAAAAAATACTGGAAATAATAAAAGTGGTGGGATAGGAGTCTTTGCTAAAGATAGGTTTCCTTTTAGTAAAAAGGTAAAAGAAGTGTGGAGAATAGGGCTCTGCTTTCATCAAAATCACTTTGAAAAAATTCTTCAGAGATGGAGCTGGAAGCCTGCTGTAGACATTTGAGGCTGAATTTTCAATATAGATATCCTTATAAGTAATACTCTTGGATAACTGGTTGTGAGAATTCCATTATTCCATTAAAAACTATTACAAATTGAAGGTCTCTGTTATTTCTGAGTGTGGTAGTCATCTAATTTATTTGCTGAATAACTGTTTTATCACCACAAAGAGATGCTTCTTTAGGCAATTAATGAGGAGTTACAGAAAACATGCTCAGAGAAAATAAGCCTGGATTAAATTATCAGAAGTGGTCTTAGTTTAAATTAAATAGCATGATAAATAATAATAATATAAAAAAAAGTAAAAAGGTGATATATCTTAGACCTGCATTCCGAAATGGAGAAGTGTGGTAAACTTAGTTAGTGAATTTAGATGGACTGACATGGTATTTGATAATGTTGAGGACTGGAGTAAGAAAATTGAGCAATATTAAGTAATAGAAAGTGCAATGTTTTGCACTTTTACAATAATGATAATAATTTCTGTCAGGAGATGGGGGTTTATGAACTGAGAACAACTGATAAGGAGGGCTCTTCAGTGTAACAGGCAGAGATATTTCAAATATCAAAAACTGAAAAGTGGACCTGGATAAATACAGGCTAAAAAAGAGGCACTTTTGGTAGTGAGAGCAATTACTAAAATAATTTGTCAATTATTTGAGATAGATTTTTATCAATATGATTTTTCTAATCAAGAGTAAACATTTTTCAAAATACAGATTTTGAACTCAGCCTGAGATTCAGAATATGCCTATACATGGGTTTGCGTGGACAGGTTTTGGCTGGGGGGTTACAGGGGTGGCTTCTGTGAGAAGCTGCCTGAAGCCTCCCCCAGGTCTGACAGGGCCAATGCCAGCTGGCTTTGAGATGCAGTTGCCACTGGCCAAGGCCGAGCCCCTCAGCGATGGTGGTAGCACCTCTAGGATAAGGTATTTAAGAAGGGGAAAAAAAAACCTGTAGAAGAGAAAAGTGCAGCCGGAGAGAGGAGTGAGAATATATGAAAGAAACAACTCTGCAGACACCAAGGTCAGCGAAGAAGGAGAGCAAGGAGGTGCTTCAGGTGCAAGAACAGAGATTCCCCTGCAGCCTGTGGTGAAGCCCATGGTAATGCAGGCTGTCCCCCTGCGGCCCGTGGAGGTCCGTGGTGGAGCAGATGACCACCCGGACCCTGTGGGGGACCCACACTGGAGCAGTCTGTTCCTGAAGGACTGCACCCCATGGAAGGGACCCAGGCTGGAGGAGTTTTGAAGAACCGCAGTCCATGGGAAGGACCCACGTTGGAGAAGTTTGTGGACTGTCTCCCTTGGGAGAGACCCCATGCTGGAGCAGGGGAGAGTGTGAGGAGTCCTCCCCATGAGGAAGGAGTGACAGTGTGTGATGAACTCACTGCAAGCCTAACTTCCTGTCCCCCTGTGCTGCTGGGGGGGAGGAGGTGGAGAAATTGGGAGTAAAGTTAAGCCCAGTAAGAAGTAAGGGATGTGGGGGAAGGTGTTTTAAGATTTGTTTTTATTTTCTCATTACCCTACTCTGTTTTGATTTGCAATAAATTAAACATTTTCCCCAAGTTGAATCTGTTTTGCCTGGGATGGTAATTGCTGAGTAATCTCCCTGTCCTTCTCTTGATCCCTGAGCCTTTCGTGATATTTTCTCTCCTCTGTCCAGCTGAGGAGTGGAGTGATAGAGTGGCTTTGTGGGCACCTGGCATCCAGCCAGGGTCAACCCACCACAGCCTGGGGGTTATGCATCATCCCTTACTAGAAGGGTAGTGGTCCATGCCTGCTGAGAGACACTTCTTTCCAGGTCTTACTGCTTGTTGGAAAATTCATTTTTGCTCTTGCCTCTTGAAGGCACAGGAATCACTTATCTACTATATCAATTTCTTGGGACAAACCTGTCCTTAGCTATGTGCTTGTGTTAGATGGTGCTAAGTACCAGTCAAACCTTTTAAACTAGAAGAAGAGAAGTTTAGTCTAGTGAAGAAAAAGCAGGAGATCAGAAAGTATGAGTAGGTCTCTCTAGATTTGGCTTAGCAAACAGGTTCCCTGCTATGTTAGGAGATGGTGAACTGTCCTTGGGGCAGCTGCCCCTTGGTACTCTTCTCTCTCTCCGTTGAGTATGCAATCTGCTGTCCCCTCACCTTCTTGCTTTACTCTAGCCTGGCTCATACTGTCTTTCAGTATAAATATTTGAAGTGTGCAAGCCCTTTCTCCTCTTTCTTAGAAGCTTCTCTAAGTTACCAGTGCTGTTTTGCACTTCACACAGGATGTGTTAAATAGCTTTCTTCCTACTCATAGTTTCAGACCATTATGATACCAAATGATACTAAATTTTTAAAGTAAAATAAGCATTCACAGTAGAAAAATCTTTTCAAACCATCTTTCACTGTTGGCTCTGTGTAGAGAGTAAATGAACAGCAGTAAGTATATGGATGTCAAATTAGTATCAAGAATGTATTTTGTTCCAGCATTTATCATTTTCGTGGACTCGTATCACTTCTAGTTCAAGAACATGAGAAGAATGAATTCTTTCTTCTGATTTACAGAAGTATTTTACTCTGTATCATACAGATGAACTAAGGTAACAAAACAGCCCCTTCCTGGCTTCTTGAATTGGATCTCTTTCTCTGGATCATTTGGGTCAATTAAAATAATTTCAACAGAGGCAGATTTTCATACTCTTCACTGGCTCTTAATGGCTCTAATAATCTTACTCAGAGCAGTGTGGAAAAGACAAATTGAACTCCGCGGCACATTATAGCAGAGCCCTTGTGGCAGATCAAGTACTGCTTGCTGCAGGCTGGAATTTCATAAAATTGACACAGCCCCCATTAAAAACTGGCTTGCTGACAGGTCTCAAAATTTAGTTGTTAATAAGGAAATATCAGTGGTTGGGCTGTCTGTAGTGGGGTCTCATAGGAAAGTCTCGATCCAGAATAATGATATTTTGAATGATTTCAGCAATGAATTTTTGTAGTAAAGTTGGCAGATGGGACAAAGACTGTTGCAAAGGGAGAGGCTGTATCCGCAGGGTAATCAGCTCCTTCAGTAAAACTGGAGATATAAAAATTGAGAGGGGAAAAGACAAAAGGAGGCGAGGGGGAGGAAGCCTGTGGGTCATATTTCAAGGTGAGTGATTCTGCATAGTAAAACAGTGATTTAGGGGAAAACTTAGATATTTTGTGTAGTATAAGATCTTACCTATGCATCTTCTGAGCTTTGTCCTTAGATAAGTCCCCTTTTGAAAAGGAACATAAGTAGAAAACTGGAAGTGTTCAGGCAGCACTGATAACAATGTGTGGTGTTTTCGCTTGGCTAGCACTTGTCTAGCAGCCAAACACAGCCATTTCCTCACTCCCCAAACCCCAGGGGGTAGGGGGAAGGGTAAGGAGAATCGTAAGTTGAGATAAGAAAAATTTAGTAATTGAAATAAAATAAAACTTAAAATAATACTGATAATAGTAAAAATATATGTGCAAAAGAGTGATACACAGCACGATTGCTCACCGCCTGCCAACCAAGCCCGTCCTGTTCCTGGACAATGATCCCAGAGGAGAGACAATCCTGAAACTACAGTCCTGGAAGAGCGAGAGCCTGAGCGCCAGAGAAAGAGCAAGAGAGGAAGAGACCCTCATTAATATACTGAACATGATGTTGTATGATATGGAATATCCTATTGGCGTATCCAAACGCCAATTTAGCTTATTAATTTAAATACTCCTTGCCCCTCCTAGATCTTGCGCTTGTAGACTAACACTTAGTCCTTCAACTTCCAGCAACAAAATGAAAATGGTATGTTGTCAGTGTTTTTCTCATAACAAATCCCAGACTGAAACCAAAACACAGCGCTATTCTAGCTACTAAAAAGAAACCCAGCTCTGTCCCAGCTAAAAACCAGGACACAGTATTACAAAAATTTCCAGTTCTGGTGTCCGCATTTCAAGATGTATCTGAAAACAATAGAGCAAGTTTGGAAGTTAAAGTTGAAGAGATTATATCTAGGTTGCATTTGCGGTATGCGTTATGAACTGTTCAGCATACTGAAGGTAAGTTTCAGAGGTCACTTTAATCACTGTTTGTAGGTACTTCCGTCTGAGGAAAAGGTTTGATACATGGCTAGGCAGTGCTGAAAGTTGGAATCAAAGACTTGAACCTCGGAACAAGATTTCCTAACACTAAGGAGAATTAAACATTTATTACTAATACAGGGGAAAAATAGTGGATTCAGCATTGATTGAGCAATGAGGCAAGATACACTTTGATGTACCTCCTTGTGTTCTAGTCTAGCAGTGGAGTTTCTGTTATGTAGATAAATAGGGTTGCAAAATTAAAGGAAGAGGATGTCTTTCTGTGAGATGTGGTGCATGTAAAATGTGTTATTATACATATGTGTGTATACACACACGCATTATATACTTTTTTTACTCTGATTTTTCAGTTTGTGGGTATGAGTTCTTGTGTTGCCCCCCTTCCTTTATGAGCCCTGCAGATACTGAAGACATTTGCAGCTCAGGAAGTACTCATATTTTTTCTGCAGGAAATAAATTGGTTTCCAGAGTCTGAATATTCTGTGGAGCATGCTGGGGACACGATGGTGATCAAGTGACTCTGTTCTGTGATGGTACAGAAAATCCTTTGTGCAGCCTCGCTGGTGTGTCTTGCTGTCAGGCTCAGGGTCACACCAGTAATCGGATTTGGAATCAGTGAGAATTTTTTCCCAAGTGAGACTGGCAGGGAAAAGATATCTTAGGATATTTAGGAAATGTATCTTGCCTGTCATTGTAGCTGGCAAGGATGTTAATTATACCCTGTTTCTTTCTGTATGTTTGTTCGAGTTTCAGATTTTTGAGATTTGAAAAATTCTCTTGTTTAAGATTTTAGGTTTGTTCTAGAGCACTTGGGGGAATCTGTGATGGTTTACAGTATAAAGAAATAAATTCTGATGACCTAGGGTCCCTCTTCTATGAAATCAAAGTGCCTTTTTGTTTGTACCTTCCCCTTTTTCCATCTGCAGATGGACAGAGATGCTTAATTTTAATGTGCCAAATCATGAAAGAAAGATAAGCAGAGCTTTATTATTAAAGCATATGTCCTCTTGTGTCCACATTCTGTCTCTCCAGTACAAGCTAGAAGAAAATGATTAGTAAATTGGTGAAGTTGAAATGTATCTTGACCACTTCTGTTTGTACTTTTTTTCCCTATAAACCAGTGAGGAGTAAAAAAG
Organism: Antrostomus carolinensis; assembly: GCF_000700745.2. Taxonomy (NCBI): domain Eukaryota; kingdom Metazoa; phylum Chordata; class Aves; order Caprimulgiformes; family Caprimulgidae; genus Antrostomus; species Antrostomus carolinensis. The sequence goes on along the minus strand of NW_010316963.1, from coordinate 28,924 downwards.
TGAATTATCAGTGCCACCTGTACTTCAGATGTGACTTTCATGGAAAGTTACTTAGATTTTGTTCCCTTCTGTAAGTGCACAAAATAAGAGAGTAAGTTCTGTAAGAGAATACATTTTTAAAACAGTTCATTTTTGTCTTCCCAGTGAGAGTGGTTTCCCTGTGTTTTTAAAGAAAAATAAGTTTGGAAATGTTTAACTTCTAAATGACTTTCACTTGAGGAGCTTTCAGTTTTGTGTTTGAAGCAGTGTATTAATTACAGAATCACAGAATCACAGAATGTTAGGGATTGGAAGGGACCTCGAAAGATCATCTAATGAAAGGACATTAGTAATCTGTAGGTGTGCTCTAGTTTTATGAATTGAAGAAATCTTTGCTGAAAAGTTATTTTATTTTTGTTACAGATTTTCAATAGGAAATGACCAAGACCACTGCATATTGATTCTTTACAGCTGATAAGCACATCTGCTCCCAAACCTCCTGGTTTGTTGTACAAGCAATTTTTAGACACTTTTTTTTTCTGTTTGTGATTAAATTTTTATGTTGAAAGACAGTTTCTGTTTTTAGATATAAAAGGTATAAAAAGTAAAGGAATTTAAAAAAAACCCCTGTCTTATCTATGTTCACAAAGTACAGGTGGGGATTGCATTATGAAGTAAAAAATTCATATTGATAATTCTAACAATTCATATGGAATAAGGGAGTGAAGTTTTTTATGATCCTTCACAGAATGAACAAACCAGAGATTTAATTATTCTGAATCTAATAAAAGATTATCAGGTTTATTGTTGTTTTAGTAAATCGGTTAAATTACACTAACAATGTACAGAGTTAATTAAATATGTAATTATTATGGTTACTGTTTTCTTTAGTGAGAACTACGGTAATTGAAACAGATGTCTATGTTAACAGCATTGGCCCGGTTGACCCAATCAATATGGTAAGTTCTGATTATTGACAGAAAGCATTATCTGAATGATGCTATGGGTTAATATTATGAAATAATTCTAAACTGATTGAAATAAGCTTCTTTACTTCTTACTGTGTATTCTTATGCTGTTGGATATGATTGTGGTTATTGCAGAAACATGTTGAAATTGTTGTAATTTAAAAAATATATTTATTCTTTTAAAGAAAATGAGGCCACACAGATGACATTGTATCAGGTCCTTATTTTTGTTTGTGTTGAACATTGTCACTACGTATATACCTGGTTTGTCTCTGGCTGAGTAATTTCTTGGAGCTCCTCTTCAGTGCTTAAAAAAGTAACAGTTGAGCCAGCATTTGTGAATAAAACTATTTTCATTGCAGTGATTTATTATTATTTTTCAAATTCATATAAAGAAAAATTCAAAATTAACTCTTTTGTCCTCCTTTTTCCATGTCTTACTTAGTCTGATGAGTCCTCTTCAGTGTGTGTGTGTGTGTGTACACACAGCTGGTTTCTTCAGAAGTTAAGCAGTGCATCTCAACTAGTTTCCAATAGACTTGTTGAAATCTGACCTATCTATTTGGTACCACCAACACTGAAGTAACAGGACTTATGAGGAAATTGAGTCTGTGACCTTTTTGTAAATCATTTAGATTTTCTGTCATGATATGCATTGTATGAAATGATGGTGTTAGAGGCTTTAGAAAGGCCTTGTTGCATGACTTCTCCTGTGGACTGCTACCCAGAATTAAGACTGGGGCTGGCCCTCAGGTGAGTTTGAGCTCAGCCCCTTCTTGCCTTTTTCGTTTTCCTCCTCCCTACAAAATTGCTGACAGTGTTGAATTTGTATGGCAGAGAAGTGTTTTGTTCAATGTGGGGCTGTTGTATGCCAGTGCAGGGGGATTCTGAGCATTGGGTGAAAGCACAGTAATTCTAGATTATTATTAAAGTTCTTATGGTTTGCATATATGTCATCGTGGTTGGGTGGGGAATATTGACTTTCAGTGATGAGAAGCCAAGCAGGAAAAAACAATGCTTCTTAAGATACTGTGGTGGTTTGGGTGGATTCACCCTTTTTTGCTGGCAGCCAAACACAGCCTGCTCTCTCACCCTCCCCCTCTGCCTCCCGCTCCCTCGCCCAGGGAGTAGGGGAGAGAATTGGAAAGAAAAGGGCAAGGAAACTCACGGGTTGAGATAAAAACTATTTAATAATTAAAATAAAATTATAATGATAACAGCAATGATAACAGAATATACAAATGAGTGATACACAGTGCTCACTGCCCACTGACTGATGCCCAGCCTGTGCCAGCCAGTGGTCCCAGAGCAGAGACAGTCCCGAAACTGAAACCCCGGAAGAGTGAGCCTGAGAGATCCCTGGGAGAATCCCCCGTCATCCAGTCAATCCTGGTTAATATACTGACATGATGTGATATGATATGGAATATCTTGTTGGCACATCCAAATGTCAATTTTGGGGTTTGCTGTTCACTGCACTTCTCCCTCCCAGTCCTAATGCAGCTGTGAACCAGCCAAACACGATGGCCTTGAGCTCCAGCAGCAACTAATAACACCAGTACTTTTATCAATGTTCTTCTCATAATAAGTTCTGCTGAAACGAAAACACAGCTCTTCTAACTACTAAAAAGAAAATTAACTCTATCCTAGCATAACCCAGGACAGTATCCACCTTATTCCAGTTGTACTGGCTTTTAGTCCAAAGTAAGGATAGCACTGTATTGAAAAGACATATTCCTTCATTAGAGAGCAAGATCCTAATGTTTATAATATACATCAACTGAATGTTTATCCCTTTAACCTTCTGATTTCGGTTAAAAACAAAACAAAACAAACCCAATGAAGCATGCCACCGAAGTGTAATATGGTAAATGTCATTAAGACATAGAATTTTCAAAACTATTCTGTGTTTTTTAAAAATGAGCAGAGAACTACTTAGCAATTTAAAATATAGTCTAAGAGCACTATGGCCTTCATAAAAGAGCAATTGCTTTCATTGGGCTTAGACTCCAGGAACCTGGATCATATAAGCATCTAACATCACTACAAAAATCAAATGTTTGTGAAAATAAATAAAACCATATATATGCAAATAATTTGATGAAGGTTTTAAAAAAATTTTTTTAATCTGGGAAACAACATTCTCATCAAAAAAATAATTACAGATTTGACCCTGTAAGCTCTCTTTATGTGAGCTGTTGGTTTCATTAGGAAGCCACTTTCCCTGGAGTCAACATTGAGATTGTTAACCAATAATATAAAAATTGCTGCCATTTCAAGGGCTGTCCTCATCCCTTCATTTGATCACTTAATGTGAGAACACATATCTGTGATTCCCCATTGGATTACTCATTTGCCAGATACATTAATTCACTCTGACAAATGATTGTCCTTTAACTATTTAGTTTGGATACAATATGGCATGATGCAGAGCATATTTTTTCTAACGATGCTGAATCAGCATATCAAGGGAATATGTTTGTTTGAAAGCTTCAGAGGACACATTTTATGAGAAGAAACAGATTTATTTATTATAATTCAGTCAATTTCCTCTCACTATCTGATAGCTTTTCACTTTCATAAAAGGGACACTTTAAGTGTATGTATGGCATTCATTAGAATTTGTTTTTGAAGGCTGCTGTGTTTTGCTTTCAAAATTTAACAAAGATCTACACAAAATTCTAGACGATGTAGACACCCTATGGTTAAGATGTTTTTGTACAGCATGTGAACTCTTTAGGCATCCACAACCTGAGTAAACATTTTTAACAAGTGTCTGGATCAAGAGAGTATTTAGGCTTCTAATACTCATTAAGGCTAAAGATTTTTGAATCTGTTTTTTAGAGCTAACCCGTGCTATTCATTGTGGAACAATCATGTAAAATGCAGCTGAGGGCATTTTTATGGCCAAAGTCTTGATCCTCAGTAGCTCTGCAGTGGCATAGGGATTTCTTGTCAGAATTTAGACATGCAACGAATATTCAGAGCCTATTTTTTCTCTATCTGGAAGCTCATTCAGTTGAGCGCTTAATGTGTCACAGAATCACAGGATGGTAGGGGTTGGAAGGAACCTCAGGAGATCACCTAGGCCAAGCCCCTGCCAAAGCAGGTTCCCTACACCAGGTTACACAGGAAAGTGTCCAGGCGGGTTTTGAACATCTCCAGAGATGGAGCCTCCACAGCCTCTCTGGGCAGCCTGTTCCAGTGCTCTGGCACCCTCACAGTAAAGAAATTTTTCCTTACCTCCAAGTTCCGAGTGTTACTGGAACACTTCCGGTGTTCCAGTTTTTGCCCATTGCCCCCTGTCCTGTCATGTAGATGTAGATGTGCTAGGTTCTCACTACTTTTGTCTTTCCTTCCAAACTAGGGCTAAAATGAGAAAAAGCCATTCTGGTGGTACAGGTAACAGGGTCTGATATATATTGCCTGTTTAGATATGCATGTTGGTCCATGTTGACTGTGGGCCTCATGGTCTTTCTCTGCCCTGTATTCATCCCCCAAACCCTGTGTGTTCATAAATACATAGTGTTTTGTGCTACTGGTGCCCTAAGGTCCCGGGGAGAACCATGCCAGTGCCGTAGCTTTTGTAGTTTGACAAGACTGTGCGAGTGTGCAATTCAGTGGGTGGGGTGAGGCATGGCAGCCTTCCAGGACATTTTTACCTTCCTTTAACTAAGAGAGTACCTGATCTGTTTGATCAAAACTCTCATGACAATAAAAGACTGCTACCCCAAAAGTTTTGGAGAAGGAATACAGGAGCAATTCCTTAAGTAAGAAGCAGTATTGCATAATTTTGTCAAAAATGAAGAGCAAAGAGAAAAGTTTTTACTTTCCCTCTTCTTCATGTCTACTTGATCAAGTTTCATATAGTAAATAGTGGAATAATACTGAAGTAACAAAAATGGGGAAAGGATTAGAAGGAGGCAGATCATTACTAGAGAGATTCATAGACATTGTGACTGATAGATAGATTAAAAACTAGCAAAAAAACCCATGATGTAACATTTTGAAACATTATAGTATAATTGCCATTTTAGTGTGTTTCTTCCCTTGCTGTGAATGCAGGTAATGGTCTCTATTCAGCTTTTGTATTTATTAATGGAACTCAGTATTAGAAGGTCCAGACTGAAAGGTCCAGGATAAATTTTTGCGACTGCTCTTCACTGAAGCAGCTCGGTTTCCTTGTTATTTTCCAGCATTTCTGTCTTTTCTGCAGATGATTTAGCTTTTGTCACATGATCTTTGCTAGTTATCCATTGAAGTCTACTGTGACCATAATCTGAAGGCCATACTTTGAAGCCTAGCACTCTTTATTTTTAACAAGATAGCTAAACCACGGAGCAAATCAGATATTCATGGAACACACAATGTGCTGCTTTGGTACACAGACTGCGTGGCCTGGACACTGTTAGGATGCAGTTTTTCCTGTCTTATTGTACCATTTATGACTTTGTGTAGAATGTGCTGATGGTGAATTTTAAGTATCCTTTGACTTCTAAATAACATTTCATCCTCAAGTTGCAAAAACTAGCAGCAGATTTTTTTTTTTTTTTAAAGATATTCAAGTATCAATGTGATCATTATCCTAATACAAATTGCTCAGTGTTATTGTACTTGTGGAGGATGCTTTATGGTCAGGTGTGTCACTGCACTTATTCACTAAATTTATATTGAAAGTTTGGGGATTTTGTACTGTTACTTTACAGTGCTGTGTAATTTACATTAAGCACACTAAAATATAAGTAATTGTGGCCCACATATACATTATCTGAAGCTACCCTGAAATCCAGTACTCAAAGATGCACACCCTTTGTGTGCATTATTCTGTAAATCAAGGTATTTTTAAGTCTGTTTTTGAATGATATTAAATGTTTTGTTACTGAATAAATAGTAAATAGCATAAAGGAAAGATGAGGCTTAGAAGGAGACAGAAATAGATACTGGAATTAGCAAGGTCCTGATCCTGCAAATACCTAGGCGTGTACTTCAGTTTACATGTGTGAACCATGTCACACTGACTTAAGAATTTAACAAACACAATAGGAGAAAATCCAAAGTAACAAGTGTATAAAAGGAAAGAAATGGGCAATCTCTCTCTCTCTCTCTCTCTATCTCTCTCTCTCTCCTGTCTGTCTGTTACAGAGAGCTATGTGTCTAAGTGAACATTGTTTATGTTTCTAATATGAAACTTAATAAATCTCAGTGCTATCCAAACACTGCAGTGTATAGTAATATTTCAGGACAGGATGAGCACTGCTTGGTAGGGCTTGTCATGGTTTGTGAACTGCATTTGAAGCTTTTCCTGGAGGTTGGAATTGCTTTCATGTTTGAAGAAGACCATTTTGAGGAAAACCGTTGTCTCTCTGAGCTTTATGATGACAGAGTGAAAGGAAGAGCATGAGGGATGTACTTCTGCCCACATATGAGAGTTTATGAAGTTTCCTAGGGTTGTGTGGGTTCAGCATGCAAGTAGTGCAGATTTTGGGAGAGTCGAGTGTGTGCATTTTATGCAAACTGGTTCCATTCTCTTTCAAATGGCAAGAATATTTGTTCATAAATCAGAACAGAAGTACCAACAAATCTTTGAATATTACCTGTTTCTTATTGTACAGCGTCTTCTTTGGAGTAAGCTAGATTAATAAATTTTTTCCCAGCTTCCTCTTCTATTTTGATTAGGAAAGATAGATTCCAATCATTTTGGTGCCTGTCAGCACTGCAAGTGATCAGAGTTAATTGACCGTTAGTTAGATGAGTGTTTGAGATTGATGGACACAGTGTTCATTTACAGCAGCTGAGTAAATGTTCCTTCAGTAGGCTTGAGCGTTGTTTTTCCTTTGTTATGAAATACACTTTAAGTGTCAAAAACTATATGTCTGTTAGTATTTCTTATTTTACCGTGTCTAGGAACTTGAGTAGTACTTCCCAAATACAATTTCATGAATGTTCTCTGTTCTTTTCTGGGAGGGGGAGGGAGGCAAAAAAAAAAAAAAGCTTAAATTGCTTAGTCTGGCTCTTGCAGGCAGCTAGTTTGCCTACTGCTATTGCAAGGTAGCTCTAAGCTTGTCCTGTTCATTTTCAGGGGAATTATCCAAGTACAGGCAATATGCTGCTCATACTGGCTCAGCACAGCAGTTCCTGTGTTGCTCCCAATTTCTGTGATCATTTTGAAGGGAATGATGAGGAGTGAGAGAAAAGGCAGCCATTGTACAACAGACAAATGTTGCAGTAGCTTTCTGGAACCAAACCAGAGTACAGGCATCTTTTCAGCCCCCACTTTAAACAGCATTCAGTACTTGTCCCATTTTCAGCTGCAGTTTACCAGTTGTCCCTTAACAGATATGAAGTCAAGACAGGTAGTTAAGGTTCTACACAAAACACCAGAAAAATCTGTGTGCTTTGCTGTAAAATATGATCTGATTTCTGTGTGCCATTTAGCAATGCAGTAGATTATAAGGCTGCAGTCTTTTTGTGCTGTGGTTTATTCTTAAATCTTATGTTAGACTAGTTTATACTTTAGGAAATACTGTTTTTTTATAGTACTGTTGTATCACTTAAGTCAGAGTTGTTGTGGCTTCAGTATTAATAATAAAAATTTACTTTGACTTAACTCTCCTGACTTCAGTAGAGTGTGCCAGAATACTGATTGGAAATCAAGCATCTGAGATTTCAGATGTTAGTGCTCTGTATTTGCATAAGGCTAATTTGTTAAAAAAATAGCAGAAGTTCTGACCTGTGGACATGGTTGGGCTAGAAGACATTTCTGAAAAGCTTCCTTTTTATCTGTGGTCAGTCTGTCAGTGATCTGTGAGAAAGTCCCTTAATTTCGTGTGTTCCCAGTACTTTATTTAAGTGTTGATGTGAATGTACTTCTTAAAGGTCTTTCTGTTGTACTTCTGTGCAGGATGTCTTCCATGGTCACCTTATCTTCTGCTCTCAACTGCTTTTTGGTAGCTTCATGCACAAATTCAGCAACCTTTCTGTGCCAAGTGCCTGCTATTCTGTGTGTCTGCTCTTGTCCAGTCTAAAATATTGCCTTGTGTCCCTCATATATGTTCACAGGTATTTAGTTCGCTCCATATGGCTAAATACCTGTAAAATCTTCCCACATTTCACCCCTTCTGCACTGTCAGTTGCTGTGAATAATCACTACTCTGTATGTCATTGAGGCCTGAAATCTAAAAATCTTCTATGATGTGATTGATGTTAGAACAAGGAGTAGTGTCTCAGTTGTAGTCTTGCAAATTTGGAGTGCAGAGGGGTTTTATTTGTATTTATTTTTTAATTTGTCACATGGAATCCCTGGTCCAGACTCCCATTGTTATGCTAACATATTTTTGTAAACTTTCCAGTTGCAGCCTGGCTCCATTCGTACCATCTAGAGGTATCCTACAGAGAGAATTTTCTACAGTTTCTACTGAGTAATTTCTTGCAGAGGTTCTTCCTCTGTCTCCTCTTTCACTTGACCTCACACATAAACAGTTTCCTTTCACTTTCAAGGCACTTCAAAGCCTATCCTCAGCCATTTTAGTTGTGGTTTGGTTGGTTTTTGTTTTTTTCCCCAGAAGCCATTTCCTGTCTCAGATCTCACTAGTTTCTGCTCCCATACTTTCAACTTTCAATATCACTTTCTCCCAAGATGCCCTTCATGCCTGAAAGAAACTTTGTTTAAATGTCTGCAAAGCTGCTTTGTTGTTTCTCATCATGTTCCTGTTTAAACTTACTTTTCTTTTTTTTTTTTTTTTTTTTTTTTTTTTTCCGTTCTGTGGAGGCTACAAAGTATCACAAACAATTAAGCTTTTGTTGTGGTAAAATAACTACCTGTAATTCTGACTGGTGTTGGGTTCTTTGTTTTGTGTTATTTATGCCCCTATTGGCTTTCCAAATCTTGTGTTTTATGTTAAATGCAAACTGAAAGCTCCTTGCAGAGGATGTGTGTCCTGTATAAAGCAGTATTGAGTACCTGCACAATTCAGTTGTGTTCTTAGATGATCTAAACCAAGAATAATGTTAATATAAATACCACATAGAGCTTCACTGAGAAGAGAAAGGTATTGACTAGTGCTAAATATAACCCAAACAGTGCTTTAGTCCTGCTTTTTCACCCCAAAACTGCACAGACTGCTTGGCTACTCTGTTGTACAGTTTCTTGTTACTTCCGATGCCTTAATATCCTCTCCAAATACTTTCTGTCTGCTTCTCTTGTGGTTGCCATCCTTGTGTCTGCATCTGCGACAAGGTACATTTAGTTCTTTGTCTTTTACCTCTTATCTTTGTGTCACATAGATGATAAATATTTTGAAGAACATTGCACATCTGTTCTTCGTTATTAATTCCTAATCTGTCTGTCTATATGGAAATTTGTGATGCTGCATTCCAGTTGTGGGAATAATTCTACTGGCCTAGATTTGAACTGAGTTTCAGGAAAAAAAAGGCAGGGGATGTTCTTTGATTGTTACTGTAGCTTTTAACAGCTTGTTGCAATAGAAACTGTCCGTGGCAACGGCTCCTACCATACAGGTTTTCATTGCCTCGTTTGCTGCTGTGCTCCAGAGGAAAACTGCTGTCATTCACTGGCCCTAAAATGGCTGGTGCCAGGATCTGTGCGGACACTAGAAAACCTCATCCTCTGTTGAAAGCTGGGTGGCTACAGGAACAGGATTTTTTTCCTCACAGTGCATGCTATGGTAAGTACACTTTACAAAGCAGGGGAGTGGTCTGAGTGCCCTTTCCTGCAGCAGTATCTC
>NW_010316963.1:0-19202 GCF_000700745.2 Antrostomus carolinensis | reverse complement strand
TTGCCCTCTTCCCTTGTTAGTAAGGAAGCACATTTTGTTAGTGCTGACAAAATAGCTATTAAGAAATGCAGTGTGCTTTTGCTAGTATGTGAACGTAGCTTTCCTGCCTGTAGGTCTTGACCTTCAATATTTTTATTCTATTGTTGTAAGATTTTATGTTTCATCAAGTCTTATACATTCTGGGTGGTTATTTTGACCGCTGTGGAGAATGCATATCTAAACCACTTTTTGTTGGATTATTTGGGAGTTTGTCATTCACTGGCATGCAGGAAGTGCTGCAAGAGATTTCACCTTTTTGAATAACAGTAGTGTTTCTATTGTAGAGGGTTGTCTCCACAAAGGGTTATGCCCTTGTGGCCAATAAGCAAATAGAGGCTCTTTTAGGAAGTTCTTAACGGTTGTTCATGCTCTTGTATCTTCAGTGTAGCAGGTTATTGATATTTGGAGTTGCATGATTGCATCATCAGCCAGAAAACTGAACTGATAGGAGTGCTGTGTTTCATGGAGGATCATGTATCTTACAGGAGTTGCAAGGTAGAAAACAAACTCAGATGAGTCTCCTTGCCATCAGTGTTGGGATTTTGGAGCATGGCAGTAAAACCATGGAAATAAAAGACTAAACAGTAACTGTGTAATTACTCTTACTTTAAAAACAGTTGCACCATACTGAATGGTGAAGTATTGTGTTTGCGAGTTTATAGCTTATTTATAAAAGGAAACTGTAGAAGACCATGTATGCTTGAGTAATGTGCATGTATGCTTGATTTTTGTCACTAAAGTTGTTTGTGGGACCAATTTTGATTATTTGACTCTCTCTAGTTACGGGAAGGTAGATGTAGTTTCTGAATTTAGAAAGTACAGTTAGTGGTGCTGATAAATCACTATTTACAACCTCCAAGTTGAACCCTGAATCCATACCAGTATTCACACCTGGGTTTTTAATATAGATGTATGTATTTATATCTGATTTTATTTTTGTTGTTTTGTTTTGTTCTGAGTTGTCTTCTCTGGTTCTTTCTGTAGTTTATTGTTTGTTTATGAGTGGCAGTGGCTGAAATATTCAAGTTTCAATTGAAAAGCAAACCAAAACTTTTTGTATAATTTTAAGTGTGGGAGTGCATATAGATATATATAATCTACTTCCTCTCCTTACGCTCTCTTCAAATGGCCAAAATCTAAGATGATCAAATAAAAGCAGAGATTTTGCTGAAGTGCTGTAGTTACTTTCCTAGATAATCTGTTGACTGTTGGCAAGATTTTAATTACAGTTCCTAATCTACAAAGCATTGAAATAAATCTTGCCTTTTATTCACATTGTTGTTTGCATCTGTCACTTTGCATGTTCAAAATAAGGATTGGATAAGCACAGATGCCAAATTATGGTGTAAAGAGGGATAGATTTTTTCTGTATTGTGACTATGTAGGGCTCGCTGTACTCCCTCACCTTCTGTAGATATGATTTGCCATATTTCCACTTACCCTGTGCATATGTTCTCATAGCATCCTCCAGTGTGATTATCTGTACAATTATAACAATCTGACTGGTTAAGAGACTCTGGGAGCAGATGCTGTGCACTTCTGTTCAGTATATTTCCTGCAGCCCCCACCTCTTCCATAGGCGCAGTATCATTAATGTAGTATTGCAGGTACATATCAGAATCATTGTGATTTGTTGGATCATTTAGATCTCACTGTAAGGTCACTAGGTTTAGATTACTCTAGTGAGCAAACTAAAATGGTTTACCAAACCAATAAATTTTACTTTTACTTTGGTCCCAGCCATGGGGATCAAGCTCTGAAACCATTGATGGCCCTGAAGCAGCACAAAAATATTTTAAATGGCTTTTAAAGTAACCAACCAGGAGAGAGCAACCACAGTTTAGACATTTTGTTAAGAGTAGTTATACATCAAAGATAAGTTAAGTATTTTAATAAATTACTTAATAGCCCCTTATTGATGTCCGGAGATATTTAGGTGAGGGAAAAGGTAAAGGTTACAAATGTTTATTGTAGCCAGCACACTGGCAAGATGAAGATAAATTGACTAATGCTTGATGCTCTATTTGCTGCTTACCTCTTAGGAAAGCATGTGGTTGCCAGTTTTGCCTGGGAGTTTCTTTGTTGTTTAAACCTCTTAATCAGCATACTAAAATGAATCTTTGATATTAAGTCACATTTGTTTATGAGTGGCAGTTGCTGAAATATTCAAGTTTCAACTGAAAGCAAACCAGAACCTTAGTGTCGAAACTCTTAGTGTCAAAACATATAGGTTGGTAGAATGCTTTCTTTAGTTTCCTCAACTCTTTTTTTTTTTTTTTTTTTTTTTTCCCTGAAAAATTCCTTGCCTCCCTTGCATTAAGTTCCAGTTTAAGGAATTAGAAAGCTGGATAGAATGAACAAACATAGGCAAAATACCTCGGGAAAATACTTTTAACTGAATAAGATGAACTCATGTCACACTTGCTAACTGAACTCTCAGGGGCTCCCTGTGAAACAGATTTATGAATTAGCTTGTTGAACTCCAGAAAACTCCAGGTGCCCTTCAGGTGAAATTTTGAATCCGAAATAAAAGCTGGTTTGGGTTTCTGAGCACAGATAAAGTGACTTGAGTATGTTTTTATTAATTTTTCTCTGGAATTCACTGGTAATGAACTGTATTGTAAGCCTGTAGTTCGCTAGCACAATTTTTCAGTTCTGAGTTTTGGTTTAGGACTTTTCATTACTTTTGTGTTTGACTTCAGAAAACTGGGCTGCTTTTTTCCTGTTCTCAAACAAACTGTGTTGCAGTTAACATAATCCAGCCAACAATTTAGGTACTCATTGCTTGACTTCTCCACAGTTTTTACCGTGGAATATCAAATCAGTTGTGAGACTGCCAGACAAAGTATCCAAGAAAAATGGGTTTTTTCTGCTTTTTGAGATTTTTTTTTCCCATCCTTATTGATACTATGTTGGAATTCATGTGATATGATTTGCATTGAGAAACAATTGTGTAGGATGTTGTGACAGTTTCACTTGGCTAGACCTTGGCTAGCAGCAAACACAGCCGTTCACCCACTTCTCCCCCACCCCCAGGGGATAGGGGAGAGGATTGGGGGGGCAAGGATAAGGAGGCTTGTAGGTTGAGATAAGAACAGTTTAATAATAGAGAGAAAACTTAAAATAATACTATTAATAATATTAAAATAGTAGAGATAACGATAACAGCAACAAAATATGCAAGTGAATGACACCCAATGTTATAGCTCAACCCCCCTCCTGACCGAGCCCGGCCCGTTCCCAGATAACGATCCCGGAGGAGCGACAATCCCGAACCGAAACCGCAATCCCGGAAGAACGAGAGTCCCAGCGAAAGCCAGAGAAGCTAAAAGAGGAAGAGACCCTCACTGATGTAGTGGACATGATGTGATATGATATGGAATACCCCATTGGCATATCTAACTGTCAATTAAGTTTATTAATTTAAATATTTTTCTCCCCCCTTAAATCTTGTGCTTGTGGACTAACAGAACACAAAATCCTTCACTTCCAGTGACAAAAATGTAAACAGTGTCTCTCACAGAGAGTCCCAGGCTGAAAAACAAAACGCCGCTCTTCTAATTACTAAAAAGAAAACCAGCTCTATTTCAGCTAAAAACCAGGACAGATGTTATCTGCCTCCCTTTCTTTTGCAGCTTTCCAATAAAAAAAAATCATTCCACTGGCACATTTTCATGTCTGACTGTAACTGAACTGTGCATGACGATGAAACTGATGTTGAGGATTCAATTTATTCCCATACAGTAGCTGTTCCTACTTTATTTGAAGTAATTGCTTTTATTTATTAAATTATTTTCTTTTGGACTATACACCTGCTTGTCAATATTCATGCTTTGTTCTCTGTCTGGCCCTTTAATGATAGTCTCTGATTAGTCGCTGTGTTCCCAGCCTTTAGAGTTTGTTATGATCTTTTAGAGAGGAAAGAGATGGAGGAGGATTGCAGTTATCTGTAAATAATTAGGCAGGTGGGCTCTTTATGCCAGCTGTGCAAGATAGAGTTCAGTGATCTAATCAAATGCCAAATATGAGCTAACATGTGCCATGGTTATTGAACCCTGTGCAGCTTAATATGAATAAGCATGCAGTTTGCTATGGCTGTGACTAACACAGCCATAGATTGATTGCATTTTATTCTGCATGGCTATTCCATTATCAGTTTCATTTGAAAGAGAGAGTAGTAAACCAATTTTTATGGTTACACAGTGGCATTGAATGGTGAGTTTTATGAAAGACTAATAGAAGTAGTGATGAGTGTTAATTTTAACTTTTTGTAAGAAAACAGGGAAAACAAAATAGTTGCTCAGAAAGATTTGTTGCACTAAAAGAACATTGTATAAATCTGACTGCTGTTGTGTTTGCTCATACAATGTCGAAACAAAGATATGGCTTTTATTCATCTAATTTTGGAAATAAAGTACTCCAGAAATGGATGCAGTACTCCAGGTGGGGCCTTATGAGAGTGGAGTAGAGGGGGAGAATCACCTCCCTTGACCTGCTGGCCACACTTGTCTTGATGCAGCCCAGGATATGGTTGGCCTTCTGGGCTGTAAGCGCACATTGCCGGCTCATATTGAGCTTCTCGTCCACCAGCACTCCGAAGTCCTTCTCTTTGGAGCTGGTCTCAAGCCACTCATCACCCAGCCTCTATTTGTGCTTAGGATTGCCCTGACCCAGGTGCAGGACCTTGCATTTGGCCTTGTTGAACTCCATGAGGTTAGCACATGCCCACCTCTCAAGTCTGTCAAGGTCCCTCTGGATGGCATCCTGTCCCTCCAGCGTGTCAACCACACCACACAGCTTGGTGTCGTCGGCAAACTTTCTGAGGGTGCACTCAACCCCACTGTCCATGCCTCTGATAAAGATGTTGAACAGCACCGGTCCCAGTACCGACCCCTGAGGGACACCACTCGTCACCGGCCTCCACTCAGACATTGAGCTGTTGACCACAACTCTTTGAGTGCAACCATCCAGACAGTTCCTTATCCAATGTTTTTTTTCCAAATATTTTTCAGGACATGCAAGTTTAAGGGAATTCAGTATATGAATGCCTAAAATCTGTAAATTTTAGGCCCATTTCAAAACTAGATTTTTAGAAAGAATACAACTTTCTTGATAATCCCCCTAGCATAGTTCCCTTTCAGGTTATTGCTCTCGAGCATCTATACTGTCACAGCTGCATGCTGCCAGATTCTTAGTTGTCTGATCATCGTATATATCTGCATGTGCTTGGTGACTGTTTGGGATCTATATGGACCTATGCCACTTGGCCTCTTCTATGAGGAAACTTGTGTTCAGAAAGAAGGCTAATTATACATTTGAGTCCCATTTACACATGTCTTGCACCCTACAATGTGTGTACATGTGTGTGCCTCTTGGCTGACTCCCGAGGGAGAGGAAGATGTCTGGGTGCTGAAGTGTCAGTTTACAAATGGAGGATCATCCTCTGCAGGTATGTGACAGGAGGCTAGCAGTTGGATCTGATTGTGCATTCAACAAGATACTTGGAAACAAGTCATTATTAATTTTATTATACTAAACTATTGTGAATTGTATTATTTTTGAACAGTGATAAATGTATCATGAAGGATTTCAACAGAGTTTATTAAAAAAAAAGTTCTTTAAACAACTCCTGTACTATAGGGGTATGATAAAAACTTGCACGTTTAATACTGAAACATAAGAGAATAGAAACATCTGGGTGCACTGAGGCTGTTCCTTTGCTTTGTGTGTTCAAAGTAATCTGTGAGCTCCTCTTCCTTTTTTATGTTCATTTGTTAGGGTGGTTAGTATTCTATGACAGCCTGAGTTTACTTGCTCTGGGTGGATTTGAGTGTAATGACACTTTGACAAATTTCTTTTCCTTGGACAATGCACTGCTACTGAGAAGTGACTCCTTAGAGTAACACCTTCAAACTCAGGCAGTCTGCTCTTTTCATACATTTGGTTGTGTCTCTTTCACTCACCTACTTATTTTTTTATCCTATTAGTACTGTAAAAGCAACATATAAATCTTTGTTCATTCTGTTCCACTTAAGCCCATTAAAACACTTCTCTGGTGCCCTGCCTCGGGTTTTCATTTACACCACAGCAAGGCAAGTTTCCTTTCCAGTTGTAAGCACTACAGATGAGCACAGAAAGCTGAATTTTAAGGTTAAACAGGCCCTGGGTTTTCACAGGTGTCTTGAATGTTGTTTACAGAAATAAAATAATGAAGGACTTGTTTTGACCTGCATAATCTTCCCCTGGTGGCAGTGCCTCTCAAGGAATAAGCAGAGTTTTAGAGTGAAGTCACCTCTAAAATACATTTTTGTCCTTTTGTCCCCTCTGTCCCTCCCCTGTTTGCCTTATATACTAGTTATTCAAAACCTTTGAGAGTCATTGAGTTACCACAGTCCAGGTGGTAACTCATCTGCCATACATCATAGAGCAAAGGCAAGCCTCCCTCTTGCATATCTGTTTCCTGAACATGTTCTTCTCTTCCCACCTGGGGTGGCGGGAAAATTGAGAGAGATTGAGGTAGTCCTGGAATATCTCCCTTGGCACTTCTCAAGGATGAAGTGCCAAATTTCACAAACTTTCCTGGGAGATGGATGGTATCAGTTGCAGAAATCAGTGAGGAATCTGTAACCCATACAGTTGGCTGCTCTGATTATTTAAAAGTAAAATGAACAAAACCCCCCTCTCCAACCAGCAAAGCCTTCCACTTTTATTTTACTTAACACCAGAATTGACTGTCTGCACTGTGCATTTTTCTTGGCCAAGTAAACTAGTAGTGATGTCTTTGGGTCAAGCAAGAGTTTGAACCAGTCTCTTTCTCTTTTCCCCCTGCCCAGTCATCCCTTAACTGACAGGTGAACAACCAGCACCAAGTATCTTAAGTCTGATCTCCAGCTCTTTTTCCCTGCAGAGGAGCTGCTGACTTACTCATTGGAGCCCTCATGGGGCAGCCATGCAGGAAAGATCACATCTGCCATCAAGTAGTGAGACTGTTGCCCTTAAGGTCAGCATCATGGTCTGGAGCTGTGACAAATACAGCAGAGAAGAGGCTGCTGCATTACTTCTTTGTCTGGAGTGCAAGAACAACTGGGTGGATTCTTTGAAAAACAATATTTAATTGCATGTGTAATGTTTATCTCCCTGAAGTTTTACTGTCTCAAGAATTGTCTCATTAAAAGGCTGAGGAGTATTTATTTATTTATTATATTTTTCACCTTTCTTTTCTAGCCATAAGTCTACTGGGGAATTTGACTTTCTGTCACAAAAGGAGCTTTCTTGAAGCTTATTAAAAGTAAAGTGGACTTGCTTTACAGAAATTTCCTTCCTGATTATGATTATGCATATTTTTGTATGCATGTAGATAGATAATATGAGGCAGATGGTAACAGATAGTTCTGCAAACTGTGATGTTTACTTGCCACATATTCATGAATTTTTCAAAATCTGAAATTTCTTGAAGGATCTTAAATTGTGTGTTGTAAAGTTTGGGGAAAAAATACAGAAATTTTATTTGTTTTGCTTCTTAAGAGATGTACAATCTGTTTTAACAAACATTGTCTAGCCCTGAAGTATTAAGGTTGCCCTTAAATTTCCTTCTAGGGCCCCCAGAGGTGGTTGGACTGTGTGGGGCCCTCCAAGTTACAGCAAGCTCCCATCACATCTCCTCTTCCTTAACTAATCACTGTGTGTCCCTTTAGGGGAGGGACAGAAGGCTGTGTATGTCTTTCATCAGCCAGTACTTTCTCCGTTTGGGGTTACAGGCTGCTGTGTGCTATGCAAATGGTGATAAAAAATAGAATAGAAGAAGTGGCCTTGGATTTCTGTATAAATTAAAAAAAATGTTGGCTTGCAGACTTTTGTAAACATATACATAGATACAGTTGTTTCTCTGTTTTTAGGAATACACTATAGATATAATTTTTGCCCAGACTTGGTATGACAGTCGTCTAAAATTTAACAGCTCAATGAAGGTGCTTATGCTTAATAGCAATATGGTTGGAAAAATTTGGATTCCTGACACTTTCTTCCGGAACTCAAGGAAATCTGATGCTCACTGGATTACAACTCCAAATCGTTTACTTCGAATCTGGAGTGATGGAAGAGTATTATACACTCTAAGGTGGGTTTTTATTAACTGAGTAGAAAAAAATAAAACTGTTATGATCAGGAATATGAAAATAATGAATACAAACCAAGTCCTTGGCATCTCTTTTGTTTTGTGGACTGCAGGAATTTGCAAGGAATTTACTAAAAGATTAAAAAAAATAAAAAGATTATTTGATCATGAAATACATGAAATTAATTGAATGGAAATAATTGCCTAGATATATGGGTAAAGACAATTGAAGGGGATAGAAAATTTTAATCTTGTTTAGGTACAGACAAGACTAAAAAAAATATGTTATATAGCATGTAGCACCATGGTGGTCTGTCGCCAACATATTGCAGATCTAGTGATAAATTGTTTTGCATACTTTCTGTTCTAAGTAGTTCAGTATCTGATTTCTACCAAATTCAATAAGTAAAATATTAAATGCTTCAGATAATAAAAATCATAAGAAGTTTGATTAAAGATAAGGCCCCAGTCCTGCACATACTTCTTAACAAATTTACTCTTGCAAGCTATTAAAATTAACAAATCTGTTCATCCAAATTAGGCATAAGCAAGTATGTTCATGATAATTCTTCTTGGCAAATGTGGGATGCTTGTGCTGGTTTTAAGCTTATCATCTAGGCTATCCGTACTGATCTGTGAGTCACTTTTCAAACAGTTCTTGAAAGGCTGTAGTCTACAGAAAGCATTTTAGGGTTGTCTCTCAGTTTTGTTTTTAACTATGTCTAAAAAATCTTGCAATAAATTAGGATCTGATCAAGAAGCAGTCCCTGTAGAGGATGCCATGAATCTGATTCTCCTCTTAAGAGTTTATTGATTTATTTATTTTAAACAAAAAGTAGTACCTTTTAATTACTTTCAGTCATTTATGCTGTTTTCATATGCAGCCTAGTTGTATTGTATGAACAATTTATAGAAGTCTTCTGTGTCAGAAGTAAGAAGAATTAGAATTTTTTAAAAGAATTCTCTTACTGTGAATTTTTTCTTAGTGTGCATCATTTGAGAGCACGCAAATATCTCTGAAGAGCTAATGCTGGTGTTTATAAAAATCTCTAGAGAGCCTCTTCTGTTGACATGCTAATTTTTAAATATTTTTTTTCTTGCTAACAATTCTAGAGTCATACTTGGATTTAACTTTCCATTGTCCATTCAGTTTCAATGTACAGTTTCTTTTAAACAAGGTCTAAGCAACACAAAGAAACAAACACAACCAAAGAAACCACATGAGCTCTCCCAGATCAATAGGTTAGAATTATTGTGCTAGAGTATGAGCTATGAAGTGCAGTGAGCTAATGATAAAAGAGCAGAATGAGTATTCACCCAGCAATGTGACATGGAAACATCTGTGTAGGTAAGGATATGGCCTGAATTTGGCCTAAGGTGGAATAATGTTGAGAGTTTCATATGTTGGTTATTGAAGGAACAATAACAGAATCTGATGGTGCTCCAGGTTCACAGGCTCCCTGTACCACCACTCTCATTGTTGGTAATTCCGGGAGCAGACCTGGTGGTTCTGTTAGTCAGGCTTACTGAATCTCCTCTGAGAGTAGTCCTTGGTATGTCCATTGCACCCATCAGTGAATACAAATCTAGTTGTGTTTCTCTTAATAAAAGTCTGGGGTTTCTTGTCTTTTTCTTTAAACATTTGACTATCCAAAGGTTGAAAATGTAAAATAAGGACAATAAATGCATATACCATAGTTGGCAAATTTGAAAAGCATCTTCAGAGGGATGCAAGTGTTTTACTTGAAAGTGTGTGTGTGTGGGGTTTCTCTCCCCCCACCCCTGGCCCTGTATATGACAAGAAATACACTTTCCCTTATAAACCTCTCTCTTGGTCAGGAGGAATTTCAGGAAAGGTCCTAGTGACACTTTGTGTAGAATAACTACTTTTTTCACAGACTTACAGAGCTTTCTGGCAGCATGTGGCAGAATTTTCCTTTCCCCATCCCTTTTTTGTCTAGTATGTAAGTATTGCATACAGTCAAGTATGTAAGCATTAGGTTAATTTTCAAAGTTGATTTTAGAAGACATTCTGACTTTCTTCACAGTGTTACCAACAAAGGAGGAGGTATTTGAAATGCAAAGAAGGCAGTTAAGAGTCTAGAACCTTACTGTAGCTTTCTAGTTAGCAGGAAGTTAGCAGAACTGGATTTTGCACTGGTTGCTTGGAAGCTCTTTGGAAACCTGCGACAGGACTTTCAAAAGCAGAAAGTGATTCAGTTGATATCGGTATGAGTCTTAAACTACTGCAAAAATGTATATCAGTTACGTGAATTACTTGAATGCCTTAGACATTAAATGAGTAGAAATATAAAGTCTGCTCTTTCCTATCCATGATCCTGTCTTCACCAGAGCTGCTTCCATGACTGTAGAGCAAGCCCAAGAGCGTTACCACTTTCTCTCTCATGTATATAGCCACCAGATACAACAATGCCAAATGCAATTTGACTTGACAAAGGCGTTCTTCAGACAGTTCCTTTATTTGCTATCATAAACTTTCCTTCTTGCCCTGCCTTCACTCCCTCCCTTTTAATCCCTATTTCTGGTAGAGAGCTGAGAGATTCCTCCAAATCAACTGAAATTTTTGAAATGTCTTGAAATGCCAATTGAAACAACACAGGTCCTCAGGTTGCATAGGATGATAGTTTTTGTTCTTCAGCAGTGATGCTGAATGTTTTTTGCAGATACACAGTTGGCAATGCATAACATCCCTTAATTGGCAAAATTGATTTCTGTGCATGTTTTTTACTATCTATTCTGAAGTGTCTGGATGCTTGAGTATAATATTTTTTAATAATTTTTATTTTTTTTCCTTCCTTTTCTCATTAGGCTGACAATTAATGCTGAATGTTATCTTCAGCTTCATAACTTTCCTATGGATGAACACTCCTGTCCACTGGAGTTTTCAAGCTGTAGGTGGTAAAATACTTGGTTTTTTTGCTTTCTTTTTTTTTCTCTACATTCAGGCTTTACATTTCCTTAAATTCTGTCAGCATGACAGCAAGTGTTTACTTTTTTAAACCTTGTAGTGAAGGAAAGAACTGACCTGTTTATGTTTTAATTAAATTTATTGCATTATTTAATGCATTATTAAATGCAGTAATGAATGAGTTGAATTACATGAACTCCATTTAGTTGCAACTTTAAAAATAATTTTATTGCTCAAGAGTCTGATGCAATGCCCATTCCACTGAATAGAAATCTATTGCCCTGGAAGAACTTTTATTTTTTAAGCCTACTAGACTTGTCAGCTTTGAATTCATTCCATGTGGTATACTTAAAAGGAAAAATAAGATGTCTTCTTCAACCTGTTCCTGTAAATGTTTAATTAGTGTAAGAAGTCCTTCTCCTTTCCATGGAACTTATTTATGTGAGCAAGAAACACAACTTTCAGGCTTAATTTCTTTAATATAAACTATATGAAAAAAAAAACCTCCTCAGGGAATTGTGCTATTACTGGCAAAAGAAAACACACTGAATGAGTTATTCCTAAGTGTGGAACCTAATAGGCAATGAAATAAAATTTCAGTGATTCTCTTTAAATTAATGTTTTCCTTTAATAATTCCTTCTTGAGTCCTTCCAGCTAAATGTGCTTTGGTAACTCCATTGATTGAATAGTTGTGCCACACAAACAAGTCTTGCTTAATTTCATTTCTTCCTTTCTGCAGGATAATGTGAGGCAACATGTAAGGCACATGAGAATCAAAAAGGTTGCACTTCCTTAAAATTGAAATAGTGGACAGTGAATCAGGCCACAAAACTAAATTCTGGGAATAATAGACAAAGAAATTTTCAATAAACATCAATAGGAATTTTATCAAATTATGTACTAATAAGTATCTGTCCTTTTAAGCTATTTGTGGTCTTTTAAGGATACTGTATATTACATTTGTTTATTAATTAATAGTGATGATTCTGAACCAGTTTTTCGTATCTGAGTTCCAGAATATTATGTAGATATTTCCTAAACATTTGTATTTGCTTCACTAATCGATCAAACATCTTGATCCATCATAGCTAGGCTTAAAACCGAGTCTAGATATTATGTAGTTAAGTTCTAAGTGTATCAGGTGAACTATAAATTGGCTTTCTCTCTGATCCACTTTATGTATAGCCCTGGTTTACTTCATAAACAACTTCAGAGATCACAACACATGCTTTGGTATATACTGTGGCTGAATGCTTGATTTGCTCTGCTTTATTCTAGATGGATATCCTAGAAATGAAATTGAATACAAATGGAAGAAAACCTCCGTTGAAGTGGCAGATCCAAAGTACTGGAGATTGTATCAGTTTGCATTTGTAGGATTACGAAATACAACTGAAATTTCTCATACTTTGTCTGGTAAGGCAAATTATTAAGTTTTATTTCATGTAATATCTATGTAGAACAAGATTAACAGCTGAAGATACAACTGAAAGCCATTTTCAAAGTCATGTAAGTATTTTTTCTTCTTTTAATTTATAGGTGATTATATTATTATGACAATCTTCTTTGATCTCAGCAGACGTATGGGATATTTTACTATTCAGACATACATTCCTTGTATACTTACGGTTGTTCTTTCATGGGTGTCATTTTGGATCAATAAGGATGCAGTTCCTGCAAGGACTTCTCTGGGTAAGAATGTCTTTTTTTCGACCTTGAAGGGTCTGGTACTCGCCAGGAATACAAATCTGTAGCAGGGAGTAAATTAACCACAGTTTATTCCCCTTCAGATTGTGACCGTTGGTCACACCTTCTCTTGAACTGCAAGATTAAGAGTAGGAGGATCCTGCTGTGGTTGCACAGCAGGGCTTAAGGAGGGAGTGTTAAGAATAGAAATCAGGAAATCCTGATCCAGACCTTGTGGATCCACTGTTGTTCACATAAATACATTTTTTTTCTTCTTTATGTTCTTTTCATCACCTCTAGGGATGGCAGTATGACAATCATTAGTCTGACAAGTATGATTAAACTTCCCTTAGCATTATGGAACAAAGGATGTCATTACTACACAGGCAAAAACTGTGAAGATTTGTTTTTTACTTTTTGATGTTGTTGTTTTCTGTTGTTGTTTTTGTTAGGTTTTGTGTTGTTGTTTTTTTGTTGTGTTTTTTTTTTTTTTTTAATAATATAAATGATTCAGTTGTTCTTTTAAGCCCAGGATAGGGCAGAAAATTTGCAACTGAAGTTGCACTTCAAGCAATTAAGCATGTAACTCACAAAACCTGACTCACTGTTCTGCTTTTACTGTAGACAGTACTGAAGTGTGTTTGTTGCAAGTTCTGCTACAGAGGTAATTTTGTGTTAGTATCATCTTGGCTGACCTATTTAGCATAGTGTTAGTCTCTACGTTTGACTGTTTGGGATTGACATGCTGCCTTGGAGAAGCGTTGTAGTCTTTACATAAAGCACGATAGACAGGGGTGTGTGCAGTGTGCAGGACACACAATAGCAACTTTGAGCTTAGCAGTGACAGATACTTTTAGTAAAATTGGTGATGGCAGTGTGACCTATTTTGGGGGAAAGTTCAAGATCTGAGAGCGTATCTTAGGAAGTGAGAGATGTGCGTTAATTTTCCTCATCAGCTTATAGAATTGTGCACACACACCATTCCCACATTATAGGAGGTTGTCCTACCAGAAGGGCGAGTCCAGGCTTTAACTCTCAGTCTTTCCCACTGAAACTGGACCACTGTGCGGTCAAGCCTGCAAGGTTAATGAGTCAGGAAAGAAAGTAAGCAAAAATGAGCATGGTTCAGTAACCTAATGAAAGGTAAGAGAAGAAAATCCCAGTCTTGGATCTTAACTTTATACTATTTAAAAGTACTGAAAAGTTTAGTGAAGGGAGCATAAAATCTTGAATAAATAAGTGAAGCTCTCTCTTGATAGTTTCACGTCTTGATTTAGAAATTTATTGTAAGATTTCTTTGACTGATGAATCGTTGGACATCATTGTGAGTGCTGTCTGGAAAGACACTAGCTATAACAGGAAAAACTGTGTTGTTGTTATCTTGTATCCACCTTGTTCTTTTTACAGAGCACTTTTTCTATGCCACAAAGCTAGCAAATTTGCCTTTGATCTCAAGGTTAAGCTAGAGTTGCCATGCACTCACTTCAGCAGTACTAACCTTCATCTACATGAGATGTACTACAAATATTTTCAATATAATATTTACAGTTCCCTGCAGTTAACTCTGAGCTCCTTTTGTGTAAACATGCAGAATCCATCGTCTGACAGATTGTAAGATGAATTCTTACATGTGGATGTTCTGATGAAGAAGAAAGAGCATATCAGTCAAATAGGCACAATTTTATAGAAAAAGACGGAGAAATTAAGACAAGAAAGCCAAACCTAAGCAAGGTCCTTTCTGACAAACAGTTGTGATGCTGTGGAAGGTTTGGTCACTGTTACAGCCCCCTTTATGCCTTTCACGTGGTGGAATGGACTGGAAAAGTCCATGTCTCCTTTTGTCCTCTCTGAACAGAAGTCAGTAAGGGGAATTGTGGCTGTGACTTCCCACCTGGAGGCCATGCTGGGGTCTGGTACACTGAAAAAGCTTGGGCGTTTTTCTTCTGTATATGTTGAAAGATCCTGACAGATTGTGGTTTCCCAAAGCAAAAGGTTTGAGATTATTAAAGGTATTTAGATATTTAACTATACAGAGAAATGCCTAATTGATTTTCAAAAGCATCTAGTGGAAGTGAAGCACTTTTGAAAAACTCTGTGGTTATCTGTTTGCCCTTTTAGCCATGTAATTTCATTGGGAAATCTGTTGCAAAATCCCCACTGCTTTCTTGCTGCAGGATAAGTCCATAGCAACCCCTGATTCCATGCTTTGATTTAAAAGCTGTAGGCAGCCTTAGACTGGTATAACACGTTTTTTTGCAATAAGCCTGTGCATGTAAATAGCAAATTATTTGTGTGTTCAAGTATTGCTCTCCAAAGGAAAGGTCACATCTTAATTTTGGACTACTATGAAAAAAGCTTAGCATCTCCCTGAAGCATCAAATGTAAGAAAAAAGTATTAACACCTTCTAAATGTTAAACCAGTGAAGAGTGGTATACTTGAGATTCTGAACACATCACTATTAAGGCCAGCTTATTCTTTTAATTAACTTGTATGGAAGTGAATCAAGGGAAACATTTTCTGTTACTTAAGACACAGTATTGAAAAAATACCTAGTAACTCAGAGAATGAGACCAGAAAAGCCATGAAGTCATCTAGTTTGATCTGCTACATGTCCAAAGCAAACAACTGAATTTTTTTTCCTTTTTCCTGTGTTTTCTGAAAGTTTGAAGTCATTGATAAATAACACATCTTTTTTTCTGAGTGCATCCTTTTGTACATTTTAATCTTTCAAGAGCCAAAGGACATTTTTGTGTTTATAAAATTTGTGTGTTTATTTGTACCTGTTTGCCTATCGTATTTGTTTTATGTGTGCATTTTAGAAAAGATTTATAAAATTACACAAACTTTCTCAGTGTCATTGTTTGTTCAGTGTGTGTGTTGAAAATGGGAGGGATTTAAACTGATATGTGCTGCCTCCTGTATGATCTCATGGTGGCCGCTGGATCTATAGGGATGGCTTCTTGCAGTAGCACCAATGAGTGTGGCTGTGATCAGCAATGAACCCTGCTGTGGCTCAGTTCTTGTATGCCTCATGAATGAATTTAGGGGTCATTTGAAGATTTTTTTTTTGTGACAATATGATTGGATTTACACACTTACCTTTTCCTGTCTTTTTTTCTTTCTTTCTCAAACAGGCATTACAACGGTGCTGACCATGACAACATTGAGTACAATTGCTAGGAAGTCACTCCCAAAGGTTTCCTACGTAACAGCAATGGACCTTTTTGTTTCAGTTTGCTTCATTTTTGTGTTTGCTGCCTTGATGGAATATGGCACCTTGCATTACTTTACCAGCAACAGAAAAGGGGACAAAGGAAAGGAAAAGAAGGCAAAATCTAAGCCATCAGTAAGTTTAGCCAAACAAGAAGAAGAAAAATACAGAATGCTCTTTGTTGTAGCATTAATTTTGAGAGACTGGTTCTTAAGTAGAAGTAGTATTTACATATATACACTAGTATTTATTTTATTTTTTTTTTACAGTTTTTCTGTAAATACACTAATGAGCAAAGGCTTTAGATCATTCCAGTCATATGTGAATAAGAACACACGAGCCTAAGCTAGAGAATGGTTTGATACAATATTCCATACTTCCGTGTCATGGCCAAGTCCTTGGTGCTCCTAGAACTGTCCATAGAGTGTGTGCTTGTGGAGACAGTTCTGTGTCTGCACAAAGAGCTTCTGAAAACAGCATCTGACAGAGAACCATAGATAAGATTGTAGCAGTAGAGACAGTGTAAATGGACTGAAGATATGAGGATTTGTTTGGGTCTGCATCAAGTGCTTATTATTGGTTAATGTCCTGACTCCCTTCCACTTCAAAAATTCTATTTTAATTCCTTTTTTTTTTTTTTCTCTCCATTTAATTTCATGTTACTTTCTGTTAAAATGAACCTTCAGCTTTTACAAGTTGATGTTTGTATGGTGTGAATCCTGCCATATCCCAGGAGCAAGTATTAGTCAATTTTAAGAGGCTTTCTGTTCATGTAGAAAGTATACTGGAACATCCAAAGAATCTACTGTTGGAAGCCATTACAAATATTAAGGCTAATCTTTAAACCAATAAAACACTGAGGTAAAGGTGTTAAATAGCTTATTCATTTGAACACTAGTCTTCATATCTGAGGCTTGATTGTAGTAATCTTTTGGAGACAATAAGAAGGACAATGTTTCAAAGCCAGATTATTTCATCAAAGGAAGCTGGAGCATAGCTGTATCATGATACCAGTTGTCTTTCTGGGTAAAGGCTGAATACCACCTATGTAAGATCAAACAGAAATTGAAAAGAAATTACAGAAGCCCAGATACGGAAGTGCAGAAATCCTGTTATGAACTACATCCATTCTGTGACCAGTGTCAGAAAGTACTGGTGCACCCACTTTGAGCAGTGCTGCTGTGGGAGACTGTTTTATGGGGGCACTGCGGGGCTGCTGTGGCTTAATACCAGGGAAATGAGAGCCCTTACATTTCATATGGTGAGCTACTCTGAGTGGATCAGCTGTGTATTTAGGGCAGTGATAGTGGTGAAGGGTTAATACTGCCCTGTGCTGCCTTAGTCAGACATCACTGTGATCCTCAGGGAATCTAGCACAGCCAAGAGAACTGGAAAATGGAAACCTCAGACCTCTTTCCTGTTAGTGGTGAATGCAAATGTGGGCACAGTGGAAAGCATGGAATACGGGCTTTGGTAAGGGCCACAGCTGAGCAATGAGGGTAAAAAGATACCAGAGGCTGCAGAATTTGGGGGACTTCCCAGTGTTAGCGTAGCAGATTCAATTTTAGGTAGATGTTGCAATGAGGTCTCAACACCACTTAGGGAACAGGGAGCTGAAATAGGTCTGCTCTCAGCATGCACAACAAGGAGAAAAGGAAGAGGGTAGGAAATACTGCTTATTCAGACCAGGGAGATAAATATCAGCTGCTGGCAGATCAAAAGCCATTGAAGTGGTTTGCAAGTATACTTTATTGAATGGAGTACGGAGACTACAGAATCTGTTCACACATCAGCCATTTGTGCACTAATCTGCCAAATGCTTTGAGATTTTCAGTGCATATGACCATTTAAAATGTAGAATAATGGTGAGATAGAAACGATGACACTTACTGAATAAATAGCTAGAGTTTGGACTAAGATTAAAATTATCAATATAGTACTCAAAACACTCTTCAGTTGTGTTTTATTTTGTTCTTAATGCTTGTTTTTTGTTTCTAAGTATTTGAAAAACAACCATCTTTTCACACAGAATTCTTTAAACATGTTTCAGCACATTATGGCTATAAAACCGTACTAGATAAGAGATTACTCTAAAAAAAGGGAGGGGATTAAATTTAATATACTTAGATGCAAGGATTCTTATTTGAATAATAGGGATATTTTGGTGATGTTTTATTGAAAGCTATACAATTTCTTGTTCCAAATAGCACAATTAAAGAAGCCATCTGATTAACTAATGGGAAGTCATACAATTACAAATCCCTATTTTTTTTCTTTTTTCTTTTTGTTTTTTTCCCCTTTGTCAAAGACTTATATTCATTCTTTTTCTGTTGTAGTTATGGATATGTAACTAAAAAACCCCAATTTAATTAAAATAGTTTAATTCACTCTGAAAAGTTCTCATTTACAGGTGTTTTTTTCTTGGAAAACTTGCCTTGCATGGGTCTTCTATTTCTATTGCAAAATGCAATAAAATCTTATTATTCCAGGTTCTGATGCCAATAAGGCACAATAAATGATCTGGTGAAAAAATGGTGAGATTTTACAAAGGATTACAGCAGTTTTATCTTACAAAATATGTGCTGGCATCATTCAAGAAAGATAGTATGAATAGGCTTATGTAAATCCACATTAGTAAGGATGAGTTTCGGCAGGAAAGATTAAACTTAATTAG
Organism: Antrostomus carolinensis; assembly: GCF_000700745.2. NCBI lineage: Eukaryota > Metazoa > Chordata > Aves > Caprimulgiformes > Caprimulgidae > Antrostomus > Antrostomus carolinensis. The sequence continues at coordinate 548 of NW_010316963.1, read as the reverse complement.
TTGTGGGTCTTGTTCTGATCATCATTTCATCTGAAGTGAATGCATCACCTGTGCTGTGATCTCGACAGGCAATGCCTTTCTTTTTTGCATGTGTTAGTGTTAATGCAGAATAATTTGGTTTTGGTCCTATCAGAGTGGTTTATAAATGCTTCTCACTATATGTGGAGTTTTATCTACAATATCAATAGGAATGTACATGAACAATCAGCATATACTACTGTATCTACATATTAGTTATATATTTTTAAGTTTCAGCCAATTTATATAAGGTCATTTTCTTGTGAGATGTTAGACTCTTTTCCCCTTTTCCCTCATGTTGTCTCTTTCTTACATACATTTTATGTATTCCCTGTAGATAGTTAGGCCTATAAGATGGCACTGTCTTTCTGGCTCTCTCAGGCCACCTCTTCAAACTTGTAATTCAGTAGCCAGCTTCAGTCTGTACTGGTGACATGAGCAGTGAAAAGCAGTACTGTTATTTTTTCATCCTCTCACGTTGTTTCTGAGTTGGGGATTCCTGTTTTCATAGAATCATAGAATCATAGAAT
>NW_010316962.1:9954-14432 GCF_000700745.2 Antrostomus carolinensis | reverse complement strand
GATCCCGCAGAGATTTCCCTGGCTCTGCAGCCTCTCCCGGCATTTCTGCGCCGTGGATCTGAAAAGACATCTAGAGAAAGAACCTTTTATTAGCTCAAACGGGTGAGGGAAGAGGGGCAACAAAACTGCCAGGACAACAACTTCAAGAAGTATTTCTGTCAAATTCAGAGCAGTTGCACAAACCCGCGGTCACGAACCGCACAGCAACATCTACCCGAGCGTGCAGCCGTTCGCAGCCTGTCATCAGGGAGCACATCCTTCCTTCCTCCTGAGGAAACCTGGCCGTTTCCACCTGGAGCCGTGCGGAGAGGAGAACAGCCAGGTGTACAACTAGGTGCTAAAGAAGCTTCCACCAAAACAGTGGTACAGAGCGTGCACGTGTCGCTTGCAGGGATCCACAATCAAGTAGGCAAACGTCTGTTCATGGCTTTTCCTTGAAGGGTAACATAGGCCATCCTCATCCTGAGAGGAAGTAAAATAAACCCCCAAAACCAGTATTAGCAACAACAGGGATACCTGTAAGAGAACTCATAAAATCTGAATTAAATCTATCACTTTGTTCCAGTTGTAACAGTGGCAAAATCTCGTGGCAAAATTGAACACCCGGTTTATTTAAGCAGCGTTATGTCTCCATGAGGATCCTGGCTAGTTTGGTCTGCATAGTTATAATAACCTTGAGGTAAATGTGGTATTAATATAAAATGTAAAGTTAAACATGCAAGCATGTGTTTACACAATTAGAGCCTAAAATACAGATGATTAAATATACAAGGCTCCAATCATGTTTCCTCTGAAACAAAAATATTTAGGGACTCCGTGCTAATACAGAAAGCTGTTCTATCAGTAATTCTTTTTCACTTAACATTGGCTAATGCATCTGTTCAGTTTCAAATATTTGTATTTAAGGAAAATGCTCATTACAACTCTTACTGACAACTTTGAACTGTTACTGAAAACATTTTGTGTGCCCGTCCTCAGAAAGGGCTTGAAGGGAATCTAGGCATCTAGCTCCAAAATCCTCATTCTGAAAAAAGACGCTGAGCTGACAACCAGTCAGCCACTGCAAGAACTGGGCTCTTCACTTTAACATCCTACGCCTGCCCATGTCAGTCAAAGCTTCAGTACTGACAGGGCAGCACAGCTTGACACACACTTCAAATACAGTAGGGATCCAGAAACTAGATGGGGGGGGGCGGGGGTTTGAAGGGTTGATTTATTTTTTTTTAAATTCATTCAGTCTGGTAATTGAACATCTAAAAGATCAACAAATCTGTAGCTGATACCTTCTTTCTTTTAAAACATGTAACAGTTTCCTCCTTTACCCAATAGCTCAAGAGATGTAGGTTCTGTTCCCCCATTTTGCCCGAGGGAAATTCCTGTACTGCATATATTGTCCATTTTCTCCACGAAATTTTTAACCCCACAGACTACAGACTATTCCAGATTAGAGACACATCTCTCACATTCTTTTCCTGTGTTGTCTTTCTTTGCATAAGATAAACCATCTATTATTTGACTAAGGAAACATGAAAACTGTAGCCTCTCTCAGTGGTTAAGGCTGAGAAGGAAAAGGTTAAGCTTAGAAGGAAAAGGTCTGGGCTCCAATTTCTGCTCCAAGGACCATTTGTGAATTTTATCCAGTAGCTGTTACTGGCACCTCATTTTTCTCCTGTTATTTCAAAGAGGATGAACCCCCTACTATATGTTCTGGTGCCTTCCTTTGGGGGATTATTCAAGACCATAAATCTTAAATTAAGATAAGCACCACCATAAAAGCATTGTTTAAGACAGGTAGAGAGTAGAGATTTGATAATGTTTATTCACAGCATTTTCCCATGGTACTCAAATGCTGAAAGCTAAAAACAGCATTCTATTGTTAAGCAACACAGCATACAAGCTCCAATTTTAAGATGTTTAGCTCTCTTCAGGTGTTTTTCTGGGATACATGTGCTAACAAACACTGGATTCTCAGCTGCAGTACGGAGAGCAAGCTTTAAGATTTTACAGTACTCAGCATCACAATGCCTTTGGAATTTGATCCAAAAATAACCTAACCTCATGCACAAACCCCCAAAAAACCCAAGAGAAGACCAACATCAAGATGTGATTGTCCAGTGCTATTGAAGATCCCACTCCTGCATCCTTATCAGGAAAATAATAAATATAATTAAGTGAAAAGGGTTCTTAAATCTATTTTAATTGGTAGAAGAGGTCATAAAAACCCTAAAATGCTTGAGCAGAAAGGCTCTGGAATTTACACAGACTTACTCTGTCTTTTAGAGCAATAGAGTGCATGTACGCCAATTAAGAATCAAACTAATTCCATCTGCAGTGTGGACCTGGGTTCAGAGGTGCAGGGGGTGTGATGGTTGATTTACTGATGTTAGAGTAGGATCACTTTATTTTTATTTTGTAGGAACACAGATAATGAGCTGATGATTTAAGAGTACATATTTATAGCATGATGCATAGCATAAGACAGCAATGAAGATACTGCTGAACATCTCTCAAAACTGCATCATTTAATCCACATTTAAAAAAAAAAACTTTTTGAATAAACTAAGTATTACACTGATTTCTAACACTGCCATAGTTGGGGTTCAGGTAAAGAAAGTTCTAAAATACCAGTCAGCATCCAAATACTTCAGCTGTAACAACATTTCATTGCATGCAAGCCCCAAAGCTCTCAAGGGGCTTTGGAGCTCAACAGAGTACTTGGTCACAGGATGTAAAATTATTTCTTTTGTGATGCCAAGGTCTACCAAGTTTTGATGCCAAACAGATCTACAGACATTTATAACTACACATTAATACCTTGAAATATTTATATCTCTCATAGCACCCTTTTTTGGATAGTGTTTCCAAAACAAGGGCTTCTTAGCCACAGCTTAAAAAACAAATAAAAATGAAGGGATGGTGTCAGAATGGTGTTACATAAAGTTCTTAATTCCAGATTCCATTCGTACATGTGCAAATATACAAGTATATTTATTTGTCCATTTATTTACCCAGCTTGCAAAAACGTGTGTTCTTCTAACTTCGTGTCTGCTCTTCAAGTCACTTTTACCAGAACAGCTTTTTTTAAATTTATATCAGGCTAAGAGGGTACGTCCATTTCTTTCAGATGCAAACCAAGAAAACATGGTTTACAAATTGTCAGCGGAACATTAAGATTATGATAACACACTCTACAGTTATTTGCCAAATCAACTCAGAACCTACATCTGCTGCAGAAAGGTAGTTATTTCCTTCAGAGAAACTTCTCATCACAGGCACGAGACATTTGTGCTCCAGTAGGTGCCCTTCCTGTAATTTCCAAGTAAAGTTTAAAGAGTTTTGATCCAGAGCCATCAGACAATCCAGATGTACCCATTTGAGCCTTTCTCCATTCTGAGACAAAAATATTCAGGATGTTCTTTAATGGAAACCAGGATTTCAGAATTCTCCTTCACCTCACAAATTTTCAGAATGTGCAGTAAAGTCCAATTTTCTCCCAAGGCTACAGTGAGGAGAGCATGCTCTGTATTTACACTGCATTTTCTTTTGTCCATTCACTTTTTTGTTTTCAAAAAGATGACAAAGTTTTTATTTTTTCCTCTTTTTTTCTTTTTTTTTTTTTTTAATGTATGCTAAAGACAATTAGGCGAGGTATAAGTATAATGCATCTACCTAAACATACAAATCTGCAAAGTTCACATCAATACATTTGATTCAGAGATGGGGAAGAAACAGTGATAACAGAAAAACATCAAGTTATCGGGGTTTTGCTTTTTAAAAATTATTTTTATTACAGTGTGCAGCCTAGCAGAAAGGTAAATTTTGATACACTCATAAAGTGCTTTGTTTCAAAACCCTTTCAAAAGCCTTTTATGAGTCACACATAGTGCTTAAAAGATGATGACCCACAGATGAGCAACTGGGCTATTGGCAACTTACAGGGAAGTTTGTGCAGTCTGAAATGACATCAGCTTTGTCTTTTGAAAGTGGGTACATTTTCTGAAGTTTATGTCTTACATTAGAATTTGGGGTAGTTCATTCTACTGTAACAATTAAATAACAGATATGCTGAATCTAGTAAACATCCAGACAGTTCTCAAACTTATCTTGATGGTAAGTGTATGGTTTTGCAAGAGAAACAGATAGGAATGAGATTTGACAAGGGAGGGGAAGAGAGGTTAGCAGTCATCTCACCACCCCAGCATTTTTGTATAGTGAACTTCCTTGCAGTCTTTACAGAAACAGATGCAATACAAGCTATTCAGAAAGCTCTAGCAACATTTCTAAAAACAGAACTACACAACTTACTGCTATCTCAAGTAGATCTAAAACCAGAATTACTCAGACCTAAAGATACAGTTTTTTTAATAAACTAGTTTCTGGATGACTGTTATGACTTCAAGTGTAACTCAGTAAACCTATTTTTAGAGAGCCACCACGTAAAACTTTAGTTGGTGGTTATTGATGAAGAGTTAGCAAAG
>NW_010316962.1:0-9927 GCF_000700745.2 Antrostomus carolinensis | reverse complement strand
ATGAATAAAAAATGACAAAACTATGGAAAAATAACCCTTGAAAATGGAATATTATCCTTTCTTTGTGTAAATGTAAATTTTCATGTTATGGATGTTACTTCCAGTAAAATCCTGCACCAAAACTTTATTATAAATACTTACATATGCAGACACTTTGAAGACTGAAGAAATAATACATATTTCTTTTGTTTCAGGATTCTTTTGGACACTGAAATGAAGGGGAATAATACATACTTAATATGTACAGTAAGCACTGATTATTAGAATCCATTATTTAATAAGTACATTTTTAACCTACACACAGTGTTCTCACTCAAATTTGATCAAGTTTAAATTAATAGTTAAAACTCAACTTGTGCCAGCATGAAAAGATACGTTGACCATTGTTAGAGAATGTGGGTATTATGGTATTTTACTGAAAACTACTGAACATATCTAGTCATCCGAGTTGGTTTCACTGTTTTCAGCTACTAAATCGTACCAGCAGTATCCAGGCCAAGGTTACCCCAAAATAAGGTTGTGTTTTGAGAGCTATGGAAAGTTATTCAGCTAAACATTTTGTAAAAACATTTTCAAATATTCTTTGAGAAAAAGACCTGCTCCGTGAACTGCGTCTTGATACAGACTACAAGAAGTAGCAGCAGTACTGGTGAAGAAATGCAGACTTTAGCTCCTTTCTAATTAATATATAAATATAGTTTAGCGTCATTTTTCCTCCTCTGGAATGCTGGGTATAGGGACAGCTATGCAACTTATGATGGTATTAGTTCTGAATTTTTATATTTCTAGACGGTGTTTGTTGTGAAGAGACTGCCATTTCTTCCATCACAATTACATATAACACTAAGATATTATTGCAAAGCATCCAGGCATCTCAACATATTTTAAATTTAAGTATTTTTAAATGTGTCATTTTTCCTCAGGTCTGCTTGAAGCGATGCTTACACTTTTTCATCAGTTAGATCACGTAACTTCCATTAATTTATCTAATTGCACAGATTCCTATTTACATGAACTCACTGTGGAGCAGTTGAGCCTTATAAATTCCACACTTGTACAGTCCCGAGAAATGCATCGCTCAACACCTGCTTTGTCCCAAACAGCTTCGGTTCCCGGGAAAGGTCCCAGGACAGCCAAGTTGCCAGAGGATGCATGTCAAACACGGCCCGGTTGTACACCGCGCCAGCTCCGAGCTCTCTGTGACCACAGTCCCCTGTTACCAGTCCTTTCACAAAGCTTCTTTTTATAAAACAAACAAACCCCAAATCAACCGACATCATCTTTGTTGATTCAATCTCTCCAACCAATAAAAGAAATTGACTCCAATTAACTGATTTCATCTGCAGAGTAATGACACAGTCATGTATGAATTAAGCCTATACTGTGAAGTTGATCTTTCCTGTGGTGAGTCAGTAACGAGGCTTTCTCAGAATTTTTTGTTGCAACTCACATGTTGATATACTCAGCAGTGGATTAAGACAGCATTGCTGAAGCTGACACTGGCCCCAGTTCCATGCCCTACCACCCCTCTAGAGATTACTGCCTTCCCAGCAGGGACAGCTCAACTGGTTCATGACTCAGCTTCTGAACCACTGCAGTTTACAGACCAGCTTATTAAGATAAACTAACATGGCTGGCAGTTGATGCTGACGTACCACGCTGTACGCTGCAGCGTTCAGAAACTGTTTAACCATCTCTGCTGAAAGAGTGACAACTTTCAGAACAAGATGCAGAGGGTTAGTGGGATCAGCACTTTTGTACCATATATCAGCACCCCCAAAGCTACAGTTGTATTTAAGTTACTCCAGCTTCATATTCTTGCGTCTAAAAACAATGACTTGCAGTTTGTGGTTTCTTAATTTTTATGTTATATGTATCTAGGATACCAAAGTAAGGGGTGACAGAGAATAAAGCTTCCTATTTATTGCACTGCCTTGAGAAATTTTCCCTTTGTGGTTAGCTTCCTGAAAGTCATTTTTCAGACCAAATGTTTATTTCTAGTACTTTGGTTAATTTTTAAGTCAAAATAATATATCTGCCAAAATCAGTTGGGATTCTTCCCTTGCTGACTTGAAAGAAACCAGGAGGTTGCCTTTGACAAGCTTGTTTGCTCTATTTCTTTTTATCCCTAAAAGGTCTTAGAAAAAAACTACCTTGTCTTCTTGAAGGGATATCCCCCTTTGTTCTTTTAGATTGTTAACTTCTAAACTATTTCTTGAATATGGTAGTTTCTTCATCATTTTAATGTGCATCTATTCTCTTTTTGTGAAGAGCAAACATCCTCACCATCTCTCAATTCACTTTGGGTTCCATTTATAACCTAACCTTACTGGCAGTATTTTATTAGCCTTTCCAAATATTAAAAGAACAACTCGATGCTCTTACATAGATTCATTTATTATGGGGGAAAAAGCATGGAGATGGCAAAGAAGGGAGAAGAGAACAATGACTACAAGATCCTACAGCAGCTGTCACCATGGAGAGACACTGTCAGAAAAACAGGGATTTAAGTAGAGAAGACAAGATGTATCAACAAAGATTCACAGGTTATATTTTACCTACCATGTTTTTGTCATGTAAATGTATTCTACTACAAGGATTTTGAAATTATTTAGGTTACACAGGATGACACTTAATGCTAAAATTTTGTATGGATTCAACTAGTCACAGACTAATTACTGCTGGATTAATAACAGTCAACAAGCTGTGCATGAATTCATTAGGAAGTAATTATGACTGTTTTTACAAAAGAGCAAATGTCTGCCATTTAATAGTTGTACTGGGAATTCCCTAGCTGTGCTTGTAAAATATCTAGAGTGGTTAATTTCAAAAGATTATTGCATTCACTCATAATAAAGCAAAAGACATGAAAATGTAATAATGAAATCTCAAACCTTTTGGCACCATTTTGAACACTAGTGCCTTGGAGTTAGAACTCAGGGAAGGCTAGAAGAAAGGCTGTAAGAGAAAGAAGTGGGAAAAAGCTCTTAGGTACTCCCACCACTAGAGATGTTTGCGGAACTCTTCATGCCAAGGCTCTTTTCCATGAGAAAAACTGTTACAAGACCAACAGTGGTGGTTTATACCTCTGTAAGCATCTCATGATTAGACTAAGTTCATCTGTGGGGGTTGATTTTTTCAGTGCACATCAGGTAGCAGCTAATAATTATTGTACTATCCATTTGTTTTTCACCAAGCCTTCTGAGCCCTCAAGACATGAAAAATAAAGCTTAAGAAGAGTACAGTTTACAGAATTTTTTAATACCATGAAAAGTTAATATCACTTTACAAAGAGTAGATAGTATTCAATGCCACTGCAATCCAAGATGAAAAATCAACCAGATGGAAGATAGCAGTCTAGAAAAGAATTACAAGAATAGTTGGTTTTCAACAGGAATTTGAAGGTGAACTGTTTGGTAAATAGAATTTAAGAGACGACTACTGTCATTAGCAATTGTTTACTGAAAATAAGAGGCCAAAAGAAGTTATTTTAATTGCTTTATTTTCTGGTGTAATTTGTGCAAAAATGAAGTACGTAACACTGTGCACAGCAAGGGCTAGAAATTAGAACTTAAGTCAAGACTGTGGCATGAGTGTCCCTCTTCAGATCGGCATTGCTTATCCTTTCACCGGCTCTTTCTCTCTTAAGGAGGTGGTAACAAAACAGCAACATCATTTTGGATAAACTGGGGGCAGGGAGAAACAAGACAAAGCAGGAGACAACCGTGATTGTGAAGGAGGATAGAAAGTCTGAAATGTCAAGATCAAAAGCTTTTCTCATGGGATTGACAGAGAACTTGGTATTAAAGGAGCAGGATAAAAGATTTAGTCAAATTGTGAGTTTATTTTTCAACTGCTAGTCAGTGTTAACACCAGCTCCACTGGCAGTGAGAAACCAGCAGACATTTATAGGCATGGAACTGGAGAGAGACATGGTAGATAAATACTAAAGAACAGTTATGTCACATGAACTGAGTACATGTACTTCAAAACTTCAGAGGATAGAAAGCAAGCTGTCAACTGGAAAAAAACCCCAAACACCAGAACTCAGAGGAATAGACCTTGAAAGGTTTTGTCCTGATATTATCTAAGGGGAAGAAGTAGCACTCAAGAGAAGAATCACAGAAATATATAAAGGGCCAATAGGAAACAGGTTGAAGGCATAGAAAAAGCAAACCTTGAAAGCAGGGTTATTTTTTTGTAAGTAACAAGAACTAGGTGATGTTCTTACTGGATTTTACAGCATGAAAAGGGAAGGGAAGAGGGAAAGGTTTAAGGAGATATGAAGGTATAAAAAAGGAGCAGCTTAGAACAAAACTTGAACCTGTTCAGGAGAAAACAACTCAATAGCAAAGGGAAGCAAGAAAGTGAAGGAACTGACTGGATTTGTGCTTTGTCCTACGTCAATTCAACAACACAAGAGCAGAAACGGCTGTAGTCAATGCGGAGTCAGCTGAGGCCGAGGATCAGAGTAACAAACAGCTTGTTTCAAGTGCAGAGTGAACAATTTAAAAGAAAAGGGAGGGCAGAGCTGAAGCACTGATGGATCCTTTTATGCTGTATACTGTATTTCTGAAGAAGCCACTTGATTTCTGTCCATGTATGATATGAAAATATAAAAACTAATCACACTAATAAGAAAGCTTTGGTGATTAATCACAATATTAACATTAATAAATGCAGCAATCCAACTTCATTATCTAAAAAGTCTTCTTGGAATATTGATAATGCTCAATTTCTCTGTTTCAGTGGTTTCTCTAGAAGTATCAACTGTTCTACCACATCATTTATTTCAGATGATCCTGGGAAACAGCATATGACTAAATCAACTTGCACCCTGAAAAGTACTGACCACTAGGAAATCTGAAAGCTGCTTAGAAGTTAATGAAGTTTTGTAAGCTGCTTTGGTGAACTATTACAAGAAACTCCAAAAAAATAGCTGATTTTTTTTAATATAACTCTGTCATGTTAACACCCACATTCTAGCTCCCTTAGCTTTACGCTGCAAGTGTATTTGTGGAATTAAGAATGCCCAGATCCAACTGTATTTAAATATATATATAGATATATATATATGTGATAGATGTATATAAACCAGGACAATATATATATATACCCACGCAGAACTAAAAATTTCCATATTCAGTAAAGTACTTCAATTTTTAGATCCTAGGCAAAAAGCAGCTTGAAAGTAGTCTAAGACTATATATCCAAGACTTAGTTGTTGATATTTTATCAATGAGAGTTGGAACATATTCTGGTTCCAGGAACATATTCTGGTTCCAGTACCATACTGTGTTTTCAGTAGAGGATTACAGAAAAAAAAATGTTTACAATGGGAGTGAATTATAAAACATTGATGTCCATATATGTAATATTAAAAAGTTTTTATGTGGAACAGATGCCATTAAAATTGTATATATTTTGCCATTGAACTACTACCATTGCTACTTCATATTTTGACAACTGAACACAAATAAGCTTCCAGATTGATTAAATAACAGCCCCATTTTTGAAGCTGCAATGCACAATAAATTTACACAAATCAACAGAAAGTATCTATGGACAGCACATACATATACCATTGTATAAAACAGAAAACATTTACCTCACCAAGTCTTTATATAAAGCTTTTGTAGTTTCCAAGTATGGGCCAACTACATCTTCAAACTGGCAAAGAGTTCCTCCAATGCAAAGATGCTTAAAAAGACAGAACAGGAATTCCTTGCGATCCAATTGACTGAATAGGTCATAGTGGTCTGAATCTTCCAGAAGCAAGACCTTGTGGAATAAGAAAATAACAAAGAAGTCAAACAGACAAAAATTTCTTATCTGAGATTGAGATTTTAAACAATGCAACTACTTTGCTGTATGTCACACCGAGTTTACAACCATAGAAAATATACAAAGTAGGGATGGAAATAAATACGTACTTCTTTCTAAATTGCAATGATACAATTATGTTCAAAATGTACAGATACAATATAAAGCAGAACCACCATCAGATTTGTGTCCACAAGACATAAGGGAAGATTTTTCAAGAGTCTTGTTATTCACTGGTTAATTGACCATCATGCTAATGAAACAATCAATAATCTGAAAATAATCTAACTATATTGGGTATGTCAATCACTGCCAATTAGTTTGCCTTTGGTAACTTTGCCTGCATTCACTGTGAGGGTGGTCAGACACTGGAACAGATTGCCCAAGGAAATTGTAGATGCCCCCTCCCTGGAAGTGTTCAAGGCCAGGCTGGATGAGGCTTTGAGCAACCTGGTCTAGTGGAAGGTGTCCCTGCTGATGGCAGGGGGGTTGGAACTAGATGATCTTTAAGGTCCCTTCCAACCCAAACCATTCTATGATTCTATGATTTGCTTTTTACTCTAAGTTTACGCAGTTATCTCACATTTGTCAAGGAATCCCAAGGATCTCCCAGAGGACATCCCTCAAACTCACACCATTCCTCACTGCAGACTGCAGCAAGCCTTTATCTGTAGCCTGGATAAACCAGACATGCTATCCAGCTGCCTCCATGCATCTCGCCTGGCTTTTGCTGCAGTACCATGTACACACAGAGGACTTGCTGGATTAGTCCCAACACTGCCCACTGTAACAGCGGACAGGAACTGTAACTCCGTATGGCAACAAGATGTTTGAGTCACATCAGCCAAGCTGCAGATGCCAACCCAGGTAAACTGGCAAAAGCTAGACATGAGCTTACCGCTCTCTGGCCCTCTTGATATCATCACTACGGAATGTGAGGGAAAAAGGGTCTGGGTCTGGGCAACAACTGTGGTTGATGGCCACCTCATACAAATCCCAATTCCCTTCTTGGCTGAAGCAAGAGAAGACGTGGCAGGTAGGAAGGAAACATGGAGTTTTGCAGCTGAGGACCACCCTCTGACACCAGGCAACAGAAAGCTTGCTGGCCCCTAGTCTACTGTCCCAGGGTGCTAACAAATTTACTCTGAAGCTTTGACGTCGTTCCTGGAAGGTTTTGACTCTTAATGCTTTCTGCCATCTTCGGTCTTACAAGTAAGAATCACATTCACCTCAAATAAATGTGAATTCTTCAACTTGCAAATGCAGACACACACATCTCTTCCAAGGGAAGGGAAATGGAAAGAGACTGAAACTCCAATGATTTCTTATTTCACATGTTGCCTCTAACTTTCCTACATCCAATATATTTAATTTTCAGAAAACATTTCACATGTACCCAACTTATAAATAAATACATAGTATTTTGAACTGCTAGGCTACAAATCACATCTGAAATTCAAACATGAGCTTGAGTTCTCTCCTTTTCCCAGAACTTTACAAGACAGACCAGTATTTCAGGCCATATCCTGTAACCAGTGTCACTGGTTCAAATACATTGCCTTCAAAGGATTTGCCAAGTGCAAATGAGTGCAACTCTATAATTATTAAGTACTTATGATGATTATATATACAAGGAAGAGCAAAATCCAGTTCTCCCACACTGCACTTTGCTAATACTAAACAAACATAAGTAAAAATAATTGTTTTAGCTTATGAAGTCAAAAGCAACACTGACAGTGAAGACATATGTTGATTAAGAAGGTGCCACTGTTAGACAGATTCTTTTTCAGAATAATCTGCTCTCTAACACCTCCACTGGAGTATAACAAACAGTTTTTACCTTGCAGGCCTGTCCAGGAGTTATATTTAGTCCTTTTCCAGTGTTACACTGAAAAATAATTTCCCTTTTCATAGTTTCTTCTCCTTTGTTTCAGTGAAAATATATAAAGATGCCATTCCTTAAATGCCTTCATATATGATACGGACAGCATTCCTGGCCAAGAATGCTTCAGGATGTAGCTATTGAGTCCATTCAGTTTCTTCAACTACCTGGAAGGCTGGGTGAACCCAGAGCTCTGGGTATCGTGAGACCTTTCCATTAGCACCACTTGTTTTCCCCTCCTAGGCAAATGAGTAGCTGCATCTCCTCCCCCCACCCAAGCACTGACTACTTGAGACAAGGGGGGGTAGAAGAAGGTTTTACCTTCTTCTCTCACCTAAAAAGGACAGAGGGTCCACCTGGAAAACAGCCATTGCTTTCACACATTCAGGCACTGCAGTGCCTCAGACGGTTCTATCACATGGCTATCAATACCCATTTTTACCATGGAAAGTAGATATTATCAGGGAAAAGAACTACTGAAAAATCTGTCCTTACAGTACCTAATAGAGTATGAAAAATTACAAGAAATTATATTATTATTATTATTATTACTTGTTGTTATACTTACCTTCCTTAATTCATCAGAGATGAGAATATCATCGTAATAGTCATCATAACATTTCACAATATCTCCAGTTTCTCTAACAACTCCTTCAGAGTATAGCCGATCAAAAAATGACATGGAAATCTGTGTACAGGGCACCACTGTCGCTTCAATTTTTGTCACTTTGGAACCTGAAATATATAGGAAAGCTTCTCTACAAGTCTCTTGCAATAAATAAAATAGGAGAATTTCCATGTACTAATGGTTTTACAGTAATTCATAATTCAATACAGCATGGAAATAATCAGCTCCTCTTAATGGTTGTGTGTGGTATATTTAAAAAATAGTAAGTCACGTAAGTATGACTCAATCACAGTCTCGCAAGAAACCAAGAAAGTTAAGAAAGAAACAAGCGTAAATAAAACATTGAATTCATCTGAATGCTGCCTTCCACTACAGCTCATGTATCTGCTCCCCCTGTTGGCAATACAATATCAACCAAAACAAGTAATAGATGAAACACCTTGTGAACTCAACAGCACATTAGATCACACCCTTAGAAAATCTCATTCCACAGCTTAAGCCTTAAAGAATCTGAGGACAAACACTAAATTTGGCATGATGAAATACAAAAGTCAATAGCTGCTAACAGCACCCCACAAAGTAAAAAACAAAATGAACACAGCCCTGATAAGTTTTTCGTTTGCTAAGTATTATATCTGAACTTTTGGGAAAGTTATTCTGTAGCTGCTGTAAACTTTACTAAACAGCTGCTTCAGAAGATGAAAAAAGTACTATCAGCACTTCCTGTCTGATTTGGGAGCATTATCTGTGTCATCATTAAGTGCAGAATACTTTTTCCTACAAATTTTCTGGTTTCTATGTTTGCAAGTCGTCCAAGGCTTGATCCTGTTGCTCATAGATATCTAGTGCCATTTGAGATGCCCTACAGTATTTTCCTTAATGAGGCATCAGTCCATAAGGCAACATATCATCTCTCTATATAATATTACATCTATAAATCTATATACATGGTGTTGGATAACTTATGGCATCTCAAATAGCATTAGACTCCATCTAATCTCCAAGTCCCCCTGAACACCCTTCAAAGTGCTTCTGAAGAGGAGCGGGGAGGAGAGCACGAGTGAGCATGCAACACAGGGGCAATGTGTCTGGGCAGAGGAAATATTCACAGCATTCCAGCTGTCCATGAGTTTACTCTTATCTTTTCTCCTCTGTACGTTCCCTTGATGGGAGACTCGTCAACAACATCACAATATCAAAAGGCTTTTGACTGTACAATTAAAGGTAAAATTAAAGGACCACTAAAGACTAGTACTTAGTAAATATCTAAATTTCACTCTAGATGACAGTATTTCAAGGAACAGAAACATGCCAAAAAGGGACGTGTGAACCACGATGCCTCCAAGAGCACCTATCATTTCATTTTCATCCCAGACTCTGCAAGCGTAGCACAACCTAAAATTTCTCTTGCCCCCACACTTCCAAAAAGTCCTCGGGATTTCTCCCATATATTATTACACGGAAACTATTTATTCATAGGTGAAGTAGGACTGATGATACAAAACTGACCTGGACAGGCTGGAGAGTTGGGCAGAGAGAAACCAAATGAAATTCAATAAGGGCAAGTACTGCATCTGGGGAAGAACAACCCCAT
>NW_010316961.1:96556-104416 GCF_000700745.2 Antrostomus carolinensis | reverse complement strand
CGTCTCCTGCCTCCCTAAAACCCCAAACCAGCAGCGTTTAGCGATCGAAACCCGGACCTGACCCCACGCGGGACGGGCAGGAGGGGGCCGCAGTGAGGGGTTGTCTTGCGGGAACCCAACTCTCAGTCCTTGCTGGGAAAACCTGTCGCTGTTGGTGTAAAACACAGTAACCACGGCCTTAGCGGTGGCATTTCGCCGTCTTTAGGGGCATCAGGTTTGCACGCTGCCTAGCAGGAGATTTAACGCTGTCACTGGGCGCCTTTACCTCCATTCATAAGTAACGATTACTTCTTGTAATTACGAAGCAGTTAATCGTTAAGGCTACAGCCAACTTTCTGCTAAAATCTGATTTTCCATACTCGGAAAGGCATAAAACTAAAGTACTGGGTCAACACCAACACAGAGTCTGTGTTACGGACCTGAGCTGCACGCACCGGGGTCAGCGTGTATTTGTAGCAGGCACTGGTGTAGCATTTACATCAGAGGAGTAAGTTATTTTATCATTTGTGGTCTCTTTATAAAGGCAGAGTTGAGTTTATCTGGGTGGCTGTGGAGGAGGGGAGTGATCTTGTGGTATCTTTCAATATTTTTTCCTGGGGGATGCAAAGAGGACCTTCACAACTTGTTTCTTGGTTTCCCACATCTGAATTGTGGCATTCATCAGAGAGATTTGGGCAACTGCAAAGTTAACCCCCATCCTGAGGCAGGTTTTATGGTGAGAAGATAGAAGCTTCCTTTTTTAAACAGTTCTGTTAAATTTCAGGAGGTGAACCTGCAACATACTTGAATTTAGAGAGCAGAAATGTAGCACTTTGCATGGGAAAATCGGATAAATAACTCTCATGAGCAGCAGGGAGAACCTCTCTGGCAGGAACAAGGAGGCTTCTCACACTGTCACTGGGACAGGAGAGCGGCTGCAGTGTGGTATCAGATCGTGGCGGGCAGGGCTGATTCTTGCGGCACCTGATGCCACTGGGACAGTTCTGGGGAGAGAGGCTGGTGTGAAACCAGCAACAGTCTGCCTGTGTCTGTCAAACAAAACAGCTGATTTCGGGGCCTTCTGGAGGAAAGCGATGAAGAATTTGCATGGAAGTTGTCAGATCTGTTACTTGCTTTTGGCCGTGTAGGTACTAATCTCCCAAGGCAGATGTGTCAATACATTGTCACTTTACTGGGACTGTGCCGCTAAGAGGGATGATTAAAAATACTAAAACTAGCAGGACTTCAAAGCAGCCCCATTGCTATATTCGTCTATATTTTTATGTGCTGTATATCAGAGGGAAGCCGTGCAATAGCTCTGCATGCATCAGTGTAACTGCAAGTAGGTCTGTTGCACCTTTATGGAGGAGACAGGGTTTTGACAACTAAAGATGCTACACGAATCCGTGACAGAGAGGTCATTTCAAATGGCAGGAGCACACTCGCTCCCTTCCCTCCCTCCTGCCTTTGAGGCATTAATGGACTTTTTGCCTGAATCTGGAGCAGAGAATTTCAGAGAAAACGTCTCTGTACCTCCTGAGATTTTACATAGCTTTCAATGTAATAACATTTACTTTTACAGCACTGAAAACTCTCTAAGGCGAGCATTTTCCACAATTAGTAACTAGTTTTTCAGTTCCCCTCCCAGTTTTTGAGAGAGCTGGGAAGGGGACTGTGACAGCAAGATTAAATGGAATAAACACAAAGGGAAAAGTCTATTATGTACTATACAAACTATGTAAACACCCCTTAGGAAGATCAGCCTTAATCACTTAAGTCAACAGGCAACACCAAACCCATGCTCTGCCCACGTGGTTAACCTTTAGCCAGGTCACAGTAGGGACAGTTTGGACATTAAGCAATGGATAGAGCTCGTACAAGTCTCTGACATTTTGTTCTTGTTCACTTACTAAATGTAAGCATTTACTAAATCATCATATCTTCTGAGTCACATTCAACTACTGATCTCAGCTTCTTTCTACATATTCAGTCAGTTCCCAGATGTATTGCTTTCCTCTCAACATGTCAAAGCCCTGTTCCCTGACCTTGCATCTGTTACACCACTCGTCCTGTGAGCCATGACCATCTCCTGATTGCTCCAGAGTAGCCTTTTGCATGGCTTTTCTCCCTCTCTCTCTCATCTAAGCCTTTGATTTACCCATTGTAACTTCTTTTCCGACATACGGATGGACCTTTTACACCAAGAGAGTGAGGATATCTTCTATCCTTGCTAGCACAAACCTCTTTGTTTCTTCCTATCCTTCTGCCTAAACATCTACCTGTATTTTGTCTTTCTTCTGGTATCAACTTTCTGCTTCCTCCCCATGTTGTTGTCTGTGGTAGAGCTTCAGCCAGTCTCTCTTCAGCTCCCTGCTCAAAATGAGTTACCTTGCTGTCATTTCCAAACGAGTTCTGGTGGTAGATGCCTTTAGTCAATCAGATCTCCCCAAGTTCATATTTGCTTTTACCTGCCACTGAAGGCTCCGCTGGTCTTATCTGTTTGGTTGTTCAGAAAGGGAACCTGGAAACAAAATCAAGTTTCAGTCTGGATTTTATTTCCTTAAAAGCAAGGGAGAAATTTGTCTTGAGGATCTTTTTTTAAAGATCTAGATCTGCACAAGGGACGCTAAATCATCCTTACACAAAACATCCTTAATTGTCTCTGATTTGCAGGGCAGAGCACCACCGCAACATGGCTGTACAATCAGACACTGCAAGTATAATCATCTCCAGTATGAGCAAAATAGATAGATTATGCTTCAGTATGTTTTTTCAGTATATTTTCCCTTGAGTCAAGCACTGACCACGCTGCTGCAGGGTGTTGCTTCCCAGCTTGTTTTGCTCTCTGGTGCATAGTTCAGTGGGGCAGCAAGCACCCAGTGCCCTGCTGCAACCAAGCCTTCAAGCACAGGCTGAGCTTACAGATCAGTACCACTGAAAACAGCTCTGATTTAACAGGCTCTCTGCACCATTCCTGAAGGAGCCTTTCTGCCCCACTGCATGCTCAGCACCCTCGCTGATGCTGAACAATAGGCAGAAATGCTTAGGAAAGCCACATAAGCCTAGTTGATGCAAAGAGAAATTATATAAGTAGCAGTAGCAGCAGCATGCAAAACTTCAGGGGAAGTCTCCTCTCTTCAGTTATCGTGTAGGAAGCTAACAGAAGACTGTATGGTTTCCTAGGCACAGCTACCCTTATTGCTATTTTAATCCGATGTTGAATGTCTTTCCAGGGAGAACAGATAACAGGATACACTCACAGACTGCAGCACTGCTGTCCTTGTCCCTGCGCTTTTCCCCAGCATATTTCTGATACAGTTTTAACAGCGACTGGTACAAAGCCTTGTGAAAACTGGTCCAGAGATTTAATAGGCAGTAACATCTATGTTTCTGGCCTCCCTAGACAAACTCCTGACCCAGTTGTCTCTCACCTTATTACACACAGAATCTGCTTCTGAGATCAAATATTGTGAGTACATGTGACCAGATAGATTTAACCCTTAACGATTCAGAGACATTACGTAGAGTTTGGGGGTTTTTTAACATCAAGGACTTTTCTCTTAATTCATTCATGTTACACTTTTCAATTCAAGTATAATCTAAGGGAGATAATGTAAATTGCACTCCTTCAATTTGAGTAAGTGAAGAGAGTGACTCTGAGCAGGC
Source organism: Antrostomus carolinensis (assembly GCF_000700745.2). NCBI lineage: Eukaryota > Metazoa > Chordata > Aves > Caprimulgiformes > Caprimulgidae > Antrostomus > Antrostomus carolinensis. Next base: position 100,771 of record NW_010316961.1, on the reverse strand, counting down.
TCATGCTCTTTTCTCTTTTCATATCTTCTAAATTAAATTTTATATTCAAGCAATTAATATTCTGGGTCCTACAGATGGCTCAGAAAGGTAAGTGGGACAGTTAGGAAGCCCTAGGAGAGACAAAAGATCTTCTAAAGATGGACAAAGAATTTCAGGATTCCTACCTTTTTCATGCTGTCAGTTGAAATCAGGAGTGGGGGCAAATTCTGTGCAATTTCATCTGCTCCTGAATTTAGTAATTGAAACTCAGAAGACATCTGGTGTGATTGATGTGCTGCAAGATGGAGTGAAGTCACGGCCTTTTTTTTAGTGCTGTGGCATTCAGGTACCTTTTGAATGTTAATTTAGTATCTTCAATCATCATAGAAACTGAGAAGGAAAACAGAAGGAAATTAAGCAACATGTCCAGGGCTAACCACAAAGTAAACACCAAAACAAACTAGCAACTGTAGCTTCTTGTCCCAATGCTTCACCTGTCTAATGCCTTAAGAGCAGTTCAGTGTTTCCTCCTTAAAAGATTTTCATATCCATCAAATTGCTCCTTTAAAGTAGTTTTGGTGTGTGCAGTATTACTTCACCAGCCACATACTTATACATACCTATCCATCTATATAACTTGTAACTTAATAATATTGCAGAGAAAATCAAGGTTTTAAAGATTTTTTTAAAAGCCTGGCAAATAACAAACTGCTTCCTTTCTGTCTTCTGATTGATCATGGATTCATCTGACTGTGTTACTAAATGTTTTGTGAGAGCAGATTGTTGACAACACTTTAGATTTAGACATGGCCTTCCATTTATAGTTTCCACTCCTGGCTGAAATAGGAATGCTGTCACTTGCTTTTTTGCTCAGCACAGAAGGGATCTCTCTCACCTCGGCTCAGGTGAACTAATGCAAGGCAAATAACCTTTCTCACTATACATTTCTCCTCTTTTGTTCAGCTGTAACCTCTCGGACCTGTTAATGTTGCTTCCTAGGACTCTTGTACCAGGAATATCGAGATAAATCTACACGCCAGGAGATTGAAACCAGACGACTGCAGGATTCACAGACAGACCCTGAGGAAAGTTCACCCAGTGAGGAAACCCCATCGGAAGCAGAACCTTCAAGTACAACTGAAAGCAAAGCTCCGCCACAAATCAGTTTGCTGAGGAACTCCAACTCCAGGTTCAACTTATGGCAGGATCTTCCGGAGATCCGGAGCAGCGGGGTCCTCAGCATCCTCCAGCCAGATGAGATTAAGCTGCAGGAGGTAATGCAGGAAGGTGGAGTGTTTCTTAACTGGGTTGCTGCTTAAAAGAGTGAGAGTGATTTAAGTCAGATGATCAAGATTTAAAAATGAAAAGGTTCATAGCAGTCACCGACAAGCCTTGCCCTGCTGAGTACTTTTCTGTGTTGCAGTGATTAGCACCACTTACTATTTTTTTGAAACTACAGATGTTGTTCTATATGCTGTTGCTGCTGGACGTTTCTGTAGCAAAAAAAGAAGTTCTTTTCCCTTTTCTGATTCAGTGTTAGGAGTGATTTACAAAGGAAGGGAGGGATCATGAAGAGGCTTTTGCAATAGAGCTTTTAGTTCCCAGTGCACATTAATCCTTTCCTGAAGCTACTAGCAGGATGCATACTTTCCACCAGAAATCTTAGGATAATTCAACTATTAACTGTAACCTGTTTTAAATATGAAGGCATTAACAGAAAGGGAAGAGATGGAGATTGATAAGCTTCCTTATTTTTAAATGTTGTTACAGTAAAAAATAACAACAGATATATCTGCATTTTAGCCACGCGGTGCATACATCACTGTTTAAGAGTCATATGCTATTAATTTATAGGACTGCATCGAACAGTGAAAGGAGTAGATGGGGGTAGCTGCTGCAATTAATGAAAACATCAGCTGCACAACAATTTACAACCAGTTGCTATTTTAGATAGCATGGGGAGTGCGAGTGCTCTTTGACAATGCATAGCACTGCATTTGTAGCCAGCAGTAGAGGTGGACAAGCCTTGTTTAGTGCGTGGTGTGTGTTGTAATACAAGCAATGGACCTTCAAGGGCTAGATCCTGTGAGTCCTACTATACTCCTGCGCCAGGATTGCTTCTGGTGAGACCGGTGGCAGTGTATCTGTTCAGTCCTGGCTCTTGAGATTGTACCCAGAGTGCTGAAGAACATCTCAGGGTGTGAGCAGTTCCTCCTAAGTTTACTTGGATTTGCACAATCAACGTTTATGAATCCCTTGTGTATGCAGTGCCAGCCTGGTCCTGGCCAAGGCTGTAGCTTCACCATCACATTGGAAAGGCTCATCTTGTGAGCTGCAGGGGTGCGATGGGCTGGGCTGTGTTACTTACACCCTTAGTGGAAGGGACCACTGTTCATAGAGGGGAGCTTGGGCTGGCAAGCACAGGCTGTTAGCGTGTCAGGGTTATGGCTGAAGGGGACTGAAGTGATTTGTTGCTTTTCCGTGTTCTTCTGTACTGGTTGTTTCCATATCAGATTTGTTCTGTTTACCTGGCAAAATACGGTACTTCTAACTGCCAGCTTTACAAACATAGTCTGGCATCTGAAAAATTACGAGCTTTTCTTTCTCTTTCTGCTTCAAAATGAAGTCTTTTACAAAGAAGCATTTGCATAAAAGTTTGTGTTATAGATTTCAAAATCTACCGTTTCTGTTATGTTCATTACCTGTAGGTGTTTAAGGAAAAAAATCTCAGTGCTGCTGAGCCCCAGTATTAAGTGTGCTGAATTTTCTTTTCTCTGCTTAAATAACAAGAGAAATAAAGCAGATGGAGATGGGACAGTGCTGCCTTAAAGAAGTGCTGTGCTTTCCCCTGATGTTAGTTTATCAGAGCTGAAATTTTCTTCCTGTTTGTTCTGGGATTAGCACAGTAAGAGATTATAAAATTGCTCAAAGCCAGAAAGCTGTGAAATTGGCTGAACATTGAATAGATAAAGTGGAGAATTTGCTTTGTGAGGAAAAGTCAAGGACAGAAAACAAGGAGGGCTGGAGAAATCACTGAAGCAATTAAAGACACAATGTTGATTTCAGCCTTGCTATAAGCAAGCACTGCTTGCTCCTGGAGTGCTGGAACTGTACTCATGTTGGATATAAATTGGGAGTGTGAGCTGTACATGAGGGCTTGATTAAATGAATGTGAAGTGTCCAGCTTCATGAAGGAGGACTGGAGGAATTTACCTGAAGTACAGGGCAACAGAAATTCTGGCATAAATGTCTTAAGGACAAAATCATACCTTTCTGACCCATTTTATCTTCAAAGTGGTGGTAAACATAGGGACTAGAAGGTCTTGTAGGTGTTCAGCCAGAAGAGGTTGAACAAGAGTATTATTTAGACCACAGGGAGAAATGCCAATACCCGAATGGAAAGAAAGTTGAAGCAAACACCCTTGTTGACAGCTGAGGAAGGCAACACAACCATAGCTGTGATGGAGCAGGGCTTAAACAGTCAGATAAAAACTTGCTCATTTGCCGTGATCTGCAAAATGAAAGAGACAGGAACAAGAAGAATCTGGTCTTCTTTATTGGCGATGATGGAAAATGACTAAGCAGGTTATCAATACAAGATAAAAAACAAGACACAGGTGTCTTTCAAGCATCAAGTCAAGAAACTTGACTGGAAGAGCAATGGGTGCTTGAAAAAGTATCGTGGAAGGCAATTGGTCATTGTCCCCATTGGAACAAATGAGCCAGAAAATGGAGTTTCAGGAAGGAAACAAAACAAAACAAAACAAAAAAACCCCACCACATCCACCTCCCAACAATTTCAGAAAAAAAAAAAAAAAAGTTGCAGCATGGCCCATTAACCCTGGGAACTCAAACGGAATTCAAACAGCGGCAGCTTCTGCCACACCAGCCTTTTTCATCTGAAGGGAATGTCAGAGTAGCAAGATGTAAAAGAACAACTGGAAGTGTCACAAAAAATGTGGGTGCAAATGCAGAAAAAGGAAGAACAAAAGAAAAAGCAAAAGACATTACAGACTACAGAGGTCAGGGAAATATGAAAATTATGTGCTACTGAAATAATTATCAGAAATGACTAAGGCATTGGTAGGGTCGTTTTAATTATCCAGACATCTGTTGAGCATCAAACACAGCAAAACATTAATCACCAAGGGCTGTCTTTAACTATATAGAAGTTTAATGATGCAAAAGGAACAAGCCAAAAGAAATGCTGCTTGGGTTCTGACATAGAGTCAATGT
>NW_010316961.1:83731-96513 GCF_000700745.2 Antrostomus carolinensis | reverse complement strand
AGAGAGAAAACACATTCCCTGTATTACATGTGATTTAGGTTAAAACAAATTCTGCCACCAAGGTACCAAGGCACCAGGCTCTGAAGAGGTAGCAATCCAGAGATTAGAAGAAACAACATTTAATCAGTGAAACTTCTTTCAGCATAAACCTTAAATTAGATATTGATATGGCCTTTTTGTGGAGTGGCTGTGGTTTATTCCTCTTTCCTAGTTCAGTTCTCTACATTTAAGTTTTTCCTTGTTTTATTTACTCTATAGTTTCTTCATTTTATCCTTTTCTGCTCGCTAACTGTATTGATTTTCCTACACCATGTTCATCTTGTGTTGTAGGAGATTCCAAGCTGAATGGAACTCACCAAAAACAATTTACTGATAAAAATAATTTAGCAGAGTATTCTCAGTTTTTGAACTGAACCCATTTTCCTGAGATGTATGAGCTTTGATGAAGTTTTTGCCAGGGATTATTTGGATTCAGGTCACTTTGGTGTTAGGAAAAGGGGCAGAGACAGACAAATCTGCACCATGTGTCATGGTGTGAATTTAGATAAGAGAGCTGCTGCTCTGAAAATTTTCTTTGCTCAAGCAAAAGGGGAACTGGTTGTGCACACTGGTGACATGCCTCTGTGTGGAAAAGCACATTTGACAGGTAGGCAGTCTTTCTTTCTTCTTCCATTTTCACAAAAATGTCCAAATGAGATTTAATTTCCTTTCCTCCTTTGAGCAAACCTTAGATTTCAAACCTCTAAATCTGCTGTACAATGGAGCTGCCCTCCATTTACACTTCTAGCAGGTGGATGTCAGACTGGCCCTGTGAAGGCAACCAGATCTGAGAGCTGGTCACAGCCAGTGCTGTGGCATCAACTCAGAACATCTCTAGACTAGACCAGAATTCCTACTCCTTACCTGGTGGTTTACATGAAAAGCAGGGCTATTAGGAATGGATATTTCCAATCTGTGCAATAAAACATCATATTATCTCAATAGGAGCTTAGCCTGCAGATTTACTCACTTTGGTAACTCTTAATTTTTCTCCTTTATCTTCTACATTTCCTTCTTCCTCAGGCTTCAGTTCTCTCTTCCTTTCTCAGTCTCTCTCTGCCAAAATTCAAGCAGTGAAAACAATTAGTATACTTATATGTGATTGAGATTTCATGAAGTTAATGACCCAGAGGACTGATGGAACAGTGTTGGTCATGGTTCCAAGAGACTGTCTCAGACTATTTGTAGACTCAGGAAGATAGCATTACATCAATTGCCATTTAGTTCAGTTTTTTCCTAGTTATTTTTGCAATCTGAGACCAGAAATTCATGTTCTTTTTTTCTAGTGACCGCTTAGAGCTAGCAGAGTTCAGTTATTCCACAGAGGTCACATAATTACATTGCACGGTTGGATGTTTAGGGGGTTGACAGCTCATACTTACTATTCCAAAGGGAAACAGCAGTCTGGGCTGCTTGGAGGAGGCATCAGGGTACTTTGTGTCTGCAGAGGACCGGCTGGATCTCCCTGGTAACTTGGGAAAATCGTTCCTTGCACATGCTGTGGTGAACACTTCCAGAAGCTTGTTCTGGTCAGTAGAGATGTTCTTTACTTTCCTGGCATCTCCTTTTGTATTGGGTCTGGCCCAGTGATAGAGTGGGCTTTGGTGGGCATCTGGCCTCTAGCCAGGGTCAACCCACCACACCTTTAAATCAGAATCCTGTGCATTGATAATTTCATTATGGATTTCATTATTTCTTTAGTATGGCTTGCACTCTGCATGTGCCCATGCAGGTCTAGCACCCCGCCCCCACTATGGTGAACAGCAAAGACACAAATTAATTTCTCCAAACAGGCAGAAGAGCTTCTGCAGATCAGGGAGCAACCTTCTAGATGAAGTTGTCTGAGAGTTTAAAGGCTGTGCTAGAGTAGCAGGTCTTAATCTTGGCTCTCGTAGCCATACTGCAATCAAAGACCTGGCAGAAAAAAAATATCCTGGCTTGGGAATGTCTGGAAAGCTGCAGTGCAAAATGACTGGTGGTATCAGCTCCTAGGATATCTGGAAGGACAGCCTGTCCCAGCACATCCTGTCTTATTCTTTGTTGTATCTTTACCTATTTCCACTTCTGTCATTTATCAAATAGAAAAATACAGTCAAAGCTGTAAGGGGTGCATTTAGGACCTAGCCAGTCATGCAGAGAGAGGGAGGTTCTCTCTCAGGTTCACCATGTGCTCTGGAGAAGCTGGTGGGAGAAGCACCTTTCCTGGTGCAGGAAAAGATCACCTGTTTGACTTAACAGCCCACTGGCAATCATTCCTAGGCTACCAATCCCACAAAGAGCTGAAACATCACTTCAACTGATATTTTAGCAGCTCTGGATTGAGTAACAGTCCCTTCTTGCAGTGCCCATCCTCCTAGATCTTGGGCTGCAGCATAGTGTCAGGAATATAGCCCACGTCTCTGTACCTGAGGTCCTTCTGTGACACATAGCGATATTTCCAGGAAAACGCCGAAAACTGATCAGTGGAGAGTTTGAAATAATTTCTTTAAGAAGAAAAATAAGAAAACAACCCAAAGAAAGAACAACCAAGCCACACAACAGATTTCCAGCTAATTTGGAAGGTATTTTTCCATGTACACAGCACAAAAAGTACTGCACATACCTGCTGCTCCATTGGATCTTCTTGACTCCAGCTGGGCCCCTGCAGCCTCGGAGAGCCGGCAGAGCTCAGAGACTTGCACCCACACTGCCTGGCCAGCTCCCACCCTCACCAGGGTGCAGCAGAGGAGCTGTGGGCAGTAGGAGAGTTTGGTCTCAAGAGTCAAAGCAACTTTAGGTTCAAGGAAGTGGGATGTTCACTGACCTACCAAAAGGTTCCTCTTTCAATAGCAACAGCATGGGCCATGATTTTTCACCATATTGAAGCCCTTGTGAGAATCTTCAATTAATCTTACTTCAACTAATGGATTTTTTAATCTACCTCTGAATAAAGACAACAAACACTTGCCTGGAGAGTAAGTGAGCTCTGTGTGGTAACAGTGGACTGTGCCTGCAGCACCTGCTGTGGGTGGAAGGTTTTACATCCTTATCTCATTAACTGGTGATTTATCTCTGAACCAAACCATCAATTTGTCTTTCTGCTTCCCCAGACGACATCCTTGGCCTGAGGAAGCCAGGCTTTGTACTAGAGACTTCTCTTTCAACAAGAGAAGCAAGGGCTGGAATTTGGAGATTAATTATGACTTACAGCAGTAGTTAAGGACTACTGTGTCTTGTCACAGTCCTTGGTGAATTGGGTCAAAAAAGTGTATGGCCAGGGTTGACCAGGGAGCCTCACGTAGACAGTAACAGCTGTATTTCCTTTGGGTCAGGGAAGACACAGGGGCTTGGAGCACCACAGCTGTGTATTTCTATTAGTTCTACCCCAAGGAGCGCGAGTTTCACACTGGGAGTGCACTGTGCTGGATGTTGTGCAGCCCAGCACCTACACCATGGTTTTTCTAAAACAAGAGTGTAGATGGTGCAAGGAGACCCTCCTGGGTAGCACGATACACCAGAACGAGCAGAGCAACAAGCCAGTGCTGTGATGGTCAGTGATGGGGAGGGGGGATGGAAGGTGCCTGGGGGCTGCCAAGGGGGACTCCCCAAAAGGGAGATGAAAGTGCAGGATGGTGACAAGTGGGCATGGGGGTTGTTGGGTCCGGTGCCTGGGGCAGCCTCAGGTCAAGCCTGAGTGACAGTAAGAAGGAAGTGGGGAGCCCATGAAGTGCTTCTACATGCACATGTGCACAAAATCAGGTTGCTTACCTATAAGGAGAAAAAGGAGAATTCTTCTGAAGCGATTCAATGGAAGGAAATGTGGTCAAACAACTTAGGAGAGACACAGAAGGAGCCAGGGCTGATGGTTGAGGGAGGAAATCTTCCCCCTTCAAGTCACTATCCTGTGTAACACATGGCAAATGCCATTGCAGGCTTACCTCTCCCCGTACTCTGGGCCTGAAGGGTGCAAGGCCCATGACTTTGCAGCACAGGTGTTCTCATTAATACTGTATGTGCTTCTCTATAGAAGTGGAAGGTACTTGCTGATTTCTTTCTTTGGGATTCTTCACTAGGCCATGTTTGAGCTGGTTACTTCTGAAGCCTCGTATTACAAGAGTCTGAATCTGCTGGTGTCTCACTTCATGGAGAACGAGCGTCTGAAAAAGATCTTACACCAGTCTGAGGCACACATCCTCTTCTCCAATGTCCTGGATGTCATGGCTGTTAGCGAGCGGTAAGACAACTGCTGCGGGTTTTTTGTCCAGCTGAGGGAGGGAGGAGCTGACTAGGGGCAGGCTGTTGCCCGCTGGTTTTTTTAAAGAGCCTGTGGACAACATTCATTGCTTTGAACCCCAAGGGCTTCTTCTGGGAATTACCTGGGACAGACAAGTCACAATTAATATGAGCACTGGGTTTCTCGTCTAGCTTCCTGTCGGACCTTGAGCAGCGGGTGGAGGAGAATATTGTGATCTCAGATGTGTGTGATATTGTCTACCAGCATACGGTTAATCACTTCTCTGTGTACATCACCTACGTCTCCAACCAGACCTACCAGGAGAGAGCTTACAAGCAGCTTCTGTGAGTTCCAGTGCCTGATGATACATTATTTTGCAAAATTGTATAGGCCATGGATTTAGCTGTAATTTTGATATTTATGAGAAAAGGCTAGATAGTACTAAATAGTACAGAAACAGCATTTCCCACTTCACTGATTTTTCACTGCACCCATAAAAAGAAAACACAATTAAAAGGCTTTATAGTGAGGGTGGGGTGATACAGTATGCAGGTAACATACCAAGTAAATTCAGAGCCAGCAGTTCCCAGCTGTGGGAAATATTTATGGTGTGCACAGAGACACACACTTGGGAAAGGTATGTATTTTTAAACTGCAAGTAGAGGCAAGAGATTGAAAGGCCAAGAATATAATACAGATCTCTGATGACAGGAACAGCCACTGCTTTTCCTGAGCTTCTCAGCAAGGCATTTCACCATCTCAAAGTTGAGATTTTTTTTTTTTTCAGAACAACAAAATTTTCTTAGAAAGAAAAAAAAAAGCTATTTTCTTCACATTCTGGTGTTACACACACAGACGCTACGTAGGCCTGGGGATATAATGCAAGATATTTTTGAAGAATTTTTCAAGTTTAGCAAGTCTTTTGGTCCAGTAGGAATTCTCTTACACCAGCTCAAAACAAAGAATGCCCTACAAGCTTGTCTTTGAGCAGAAGAATTAATTTTTCTTTAGTTACAGTGTCCTGGATTCTTTCAGGACAGCCCATTGCACATGCTGCACTGTTTTTCCTCCCCATAGCAGCAGCTGGCTTAGGGAAGTGTAGCAAGCCCTAATCCTTTCCTGTCTCTGGTCTCCAGCTTTTGAGGCAAAAAAAACCCAAAACCAAACCACTTTAAGGGGTCTCTGTTGAGCTTGGCCAGCTGTTCTCTTCAAAAGGAGGGTACCGCAGGGTTTCCTTCAGTCAGAGGTGAGCAATATAGCTGCAGAATAGAAACAGTTTGCCTAGAGCCGTTACCTAAACACTCAGAAGTGAAGCAGCAGTAGGCTGGATTACTTGAGCTTGAAAAGGACCTGTTAGAGTTAGAGGTAGTCCTAGATATTAATTTAGCAGGCAGCATTTTTTTCATCTGCAGGAGAACATAAAGCAAATTGAAAAGAATAGATTCCCTTCCACAGGCTCCTAGCTAGCACAAGAGTTTTCCAGCATTTGGCTGAACTAGAAGCCTGAGGTGTGTCACAGTTCCCCCATTTGGCTGTTCCTGGGACACATGCAGGTCCACTCTGCTGTGGCTCTGGTGAGTCACACCATCACACAAGTACCTGCTGCAGCAGGGAGGCACACTGACAACAGCTTCTCTTGGATCCTTGCGAGTCACACACGGTAAAGACAGGTTTTGCATAGTTAGCAATGTCTTCTTATCTGTGCTGTTTCTGCTAGCAAGGACTTCAGCAGTCTTCTGAGGGCCCCACAGTTGCCAAGAGGCATTGTCCTTGACTATGGCAGCTGGGGCTTGTGAGGCTGCTCTGTGCCACTGTGTCCATGGCCCAGCAACGTCCTCATCTGCTACAAACACTGCCCAAGCACGGCCTGTGCCCTTCTCAGGACAGATAATGATTTCCATCCTCAGGCTAAGCAGGCAGGAGTAGCCAAGCTTAAGCTGTTTTATGGCTTCTCTTGTTCTTACGACTGTGTGAATTTCACCTTGTCACAGAAATCCAACTGTGTAAAAATATATAATTATGCCTCTGACTCATCTACTTGGACACACACCCCATTCACACACACCTACGCACACAGCGTATGCTGCTGAGCTAGATGTGCTACACATGTGAATGCTACCATGGCTTGTATGTTAAAAGTCTATTTTTTCCCTCCCCCAACACTATAAATAGTTAGAGATTTAAACCAAAATACACCTAGAGGCATTCAGTCCCCTCCTTCCCTCTTTTCTCTTCTTGGGAGAGACCAGCCAGATGCTGTCTCTGGGACCAAGCTGCTTTGGGTCACTAGCCACATACCAGAGTCACAGGCAGCATAGCACTCAGAGCCCTCACCTTCTCCGTCTCTCCTCTCAGCCAGGACAAGCCAGCTTTCCGGGAAGTGATCTCACAGCTGGAGCTGGATCCCAAGTGCAAAGGCCTGTCCTTTTCTTCCTTCCTGATTCTGCCATTTCAAAGGATCACTCGGCTCAAGCTGCTGGTGCAGGTAGAGATTTGCTCTTGTCTCTCTCCTGAATGTCTTCTGGATCACTCCTGGAATGCTCCTATTCAGCAGTTGTGACTGAGGCTTAGACACAGCCAAGATCAACCTTAGAGCTGGATGAAGGATGAAGCCTTTCCACAGAATCACATAACAGAGATTTCAGTGACTCAGAAACCATCCCCAAATTAGTGTTTAATTTCCCAGATGGCTTTTTCTGAGCAAAAGAATTGAGGAGGAACTTTGTCAAGCTGTTAGAAGGGGTAGCAACAGTCCATTAACCCAGCTGCCTGCTGTTTAGGATGCTGACACACATATGCATAGTGCAGAACAGCTGCAGGACGTGGAAATGCTCCCTGTGTAATACCCAACATCATGGTGGCTTGGATCAGACTCTGTCACCCATCTTCCCCCTGTGCTTTGCCAGCTTGTCTAAACAGCGTGCTGGAGGACATGCTTCTAGGGGTGAGGAAACAGCTCAGTCCCAAATGGTATCACCCAACTGGGATTACCAGTAGCACTGTCTGTTAGTGCTAGCTCTAGCTATTTTTATTTATTCATTTATTTTTAGAAAATAGGAGTCTGCCTGCTATGTTTCTCTTAGATATAAGGTCAGATGGGAACAGGCTTTAATGAAAAAGAGGAACTAAGAGGTGAGAGTCACTGTCTTCTTGTCACCTATCTTGTAATTAGGCTGATGGCTGGAAATAACTCTGAGGCTAGCAAAGACCTTTCTGTGCTGTCAGATTGGGATCAGAGTTAACACAGCCTTTCCTCCCCTACAGAATATTTTGAAGAAAGTGGAAGAGAAGTCTGACAGGGAAACCACTGCCCTGGATGCACATAAAGAACTGGAAACAGTAAGTTTGAATGAGATAACTGAAGACCATTAAGATTAAACTATCATGTTCATTTCCCCTGAGAAAAGACCTACATATTATGTTCACTCCTGGAGCTGCCCCTTTGAATCCTGTCACTGTATTTCAAGAGTAATTTTTTTTTCTTAAGTCTTCCTTGCTTTCAGAGATGGACCGATCTAGCAGCACTTAGATGTCAGTGATGAGGAATCCCCTTGCTAACAACAGATCTGTACGTTTCTGCTGTAGGAAAGGGCAGAGAGAATATTTTCACTTGGACTCTTCAAGAATGCAAATTGTTTTTGCAGATACCTGAAGGTGATGGATCCCACTGAGAGATGTAATTAGCAGCAACAGGCAGTAGAGTACAACTGTGTCAGGTTTCCTCCAATACAGCACACTTCTTCCTCTGACCTAGAATAACAGTTTCTTAATGAAGTACTCAAGCCTGAAGCTGGTAGGTAGGCATGGTGTTCAGCTGTGCTGGTTACTGCTGCATACAAAACACCAGGAAGGCATTGTGATGTTTTCCATCTGAGCTGTTCCTGACATGGTCAGACAGAACAATCCCACCTCCAGGCCACATATCTGAATGATCTGGATGTAGCTGGCAGCTTTGTGGGCTGGGATAGGGCATGTTTGAACCCTTCTCCATCAGAAGCTTGGAACATTTCTTGACTCCTGCAGTTCAATGTAAGTATTTGAAATTGAAAACTGTGCTAGAACATCAGCCTGATGATATGGTTGCAGCTTCTGACTAAAATACCAGAGCAAAATGGGCTCTTGGAAGTGTATGCTTTGGAGATCAGTAAGGATAAAGACAGAGACCTTATCAATGAAGAATATTCTGCATTACTTAGTATTTGCAGAATCTCTTGTGATGTATCAGGTAGCCAATTGTTTCTACATTGGTCAAAAGCCTGAGGAAGGCTGTTCCTGTAGTACACAGATGACTACAACTGCTGATGGAAAAATGCTCTTTTTATATTCAGCTGTCAGTGGCTCGTGATCGATTTCATAACTCCCATTGCATGGTTACTCATCTGTAAGTGTTTGATGCCTAATGTCCAGCTAGGCATCACAACAGAGATCATCTGGTGCTTATTTTCTCTGTAGGTATCCTATTTGAGAGGTAAGCGCTGGTCATGGTTTCAATTCCTGATATTCTGGTGGATTTTGAGTAGCAGAAACAGAGCACAAAGTGGAGCTTGTTCTCCAAAGTAATTTTTCTACCTAGCCAGTTCTCTCTCTTGAGAACTGTTGCTCCTTATGAAAGAGACAGTGGCATCTAGGTTAAGGTCCCTGTAATAGGGTAGTGCCTGCACGTTGGTTGTGGTTTTTCAGTTAAAAAGCTTGTACTCGGAACACAGCCAGGCTCTGTATGATGAATGTCTCTTTCGATGGGACATTTCATAGCCTTGGCATCTGGTGCTGTTTGGCAGAACCACAGCATTTGCATCTTTGAAATAAAAATCTTTAGCTTCATTCTGTTCATGAAGATGGTGCTATGTGTGTACTTCATTTGAAGTGTTGGGGATGAGGAAGATGATATATATTGTGTGTCAGGATCCGGAAAATGAGCTGTTCCCTTTGCTGTGCAGCCAGGAGTCTTGGTTAATACTGTCTTGTTCAGTAAATGAATGCAGCCATCTAACATGTCCTCTGATAGTTAACTTCCAGGTACAACATCTTCTGGGTAGTTGAAGTTATTTTTCTTAATTTTTTTTCTTTCTTCAACCCCGCCCCACCCTGCTTTTTTCATGCAAACACAGTGCTGCTAGAAGAGCTTGGCTGGGTGAATTCCTGTTACAGCAGGGCACTTGCCCTGTCACAGTCAGGCCTTTCTGTGCTGTCTGTCATCACTTACCTGTGTAAGGCCAGTGGAGGCAAACTTTCTGCTCTCTTTTTCCTAGGTGGTGAAAGCATGTAACGAAGGTGTCAGGAAGATGAGCCGAACAGAGCAGATGATCAGCATCCAGAAGAAATTGGAATTTAAGATCAAGGTATAAGCATAGGCTAGTAACCCCTTGCAGACAGCGAACCAACAGCATCCAGGAGTTGTGTGCACATAGACAGTAGTGGTAACCTAGTTGCGCTCCTTTTAGTGAGTGTTCAGTGGTGGCCTGGTCCGCGCTGTTCCACTCCAAAGCTGTTGAAGGGGCTGCTGCTGCTGCTGCAGGCACTGCATCTGAGTGCGTGGTCTCCATGCCTGCATGCTGCAGAGGCCAGAGGCAGCACTGAGGCCATCGTGTTGTGCGCATACACAGGTGTGACACAGTGGCATCAAGCCGCCCGAGCACAGTGGATGGCTCCTGCTCCAGCACTCAGTTCTGGCTCTTCCCTCTCACCTTTCTTCAAAATGCAGGTCAGCTTTCAGCTGTTATTTTATATTACAAATTACGTTAAAGGAAAATGAAAGCTACAAAACAAAACACTTCAAAGCTGTAAAATACCAAAATGAAGACTGACCCGCCCTTTTAATTGATTCCTGCATTTATACATTATGTAGAGTCTCTAATTACCTGTTGATGATCTATTTTGGCTCCACTCAGGGAATGACTGAATCAGTATTTAGGGGTGTCTGACCAGACCTCATTTAATATATGCCATAAAACTTCAGAGCTGAGTATAAAGTTGCCAGTGCTTTTCCTGAGTGCTATGGAGATGCTTCTCAGATCTTGTCTGCTTTGCAAACTTTAAGGAGCATATTTAGCTTTCCAGCAAGTTTTTTATGTACCTGGACAACTGAAGTGAAAAAAATTTGAGACAATTTGTTTGGAAAGCCACACTGGGTGCCCAAGAATTTGATTTTCGAGGGCACTTTACCTGTGCGTCAGAGCTAGACCACAGTCCACAGGACAGCAGTAGAGTGGAGTAGTTACAAAACTGCCTTCATCTCTTGTAAAACTGAGGCTGTAATGACAGGCAGAGCTGGTTCATCCCTGGAGCAGGTCTGCCTTGGGCACTGGCAAAAGGAGTGCAAGAATGTGGAAAGAAAGAGTGTGCCACCATGCATGTGATGAACACAGGGAGAGAGTGAAGATGGAAAGAGGAGCAGTTATGCAGATGTTTTCCAGTATTTCAGTCATTTGACTAGAAGTGTAGTGTTCTAGTGTCAGGTGTGCTTTGTTCTGGGCTTCTTGTTTTTAACACGATATGTGGTAAAACTCCAGAAGTGCTGTGTGGCTGCACTGACAGTATCTCCTGCTGTCTGGGGCAGACCTAACCAGTGAGAGCCCGTTTAACATGATTTTTATTTATTTATTATTTTTTTTTTTTAGCCAAAAGGCCAAATGCACATTTTTGAAAGTCAGTCTTCCTGGCTAGAAAGGCTCAGCCCAGGTGATAAGACATAGGATCTCCCAGAGACAGATCAGGCTGTGCAAGGTGTAGCCTGTGTTGAAATCAGCTTTTGGCACTCCAGCATCACTGTCCTTGAGTGTTTGTTTGTTCTCAGGGTCCCTGTCTGAGCCGTTATACTCTGTGCCAGGCTGCAGTGTGGATGGCAGAGCACACTGCGCTCTCTGTGCAGCTCTGCTCCATGCTCTGCAGTGCAAGTTGTGGCGGTGGGAGCTCATTACCCTTCCTTTTGCATCTCCTCTTGCTCTCAGCATCTTGACCACATAAGCCCACGGGTTTTTGCTGCTGTCCTGATCTTTGCCATCTTTTCCTCACTTCTAGTCTGTGCCCATCATTTCTCACTCCCGCTGGCTGCTGAAGCAGGGGGAATTGCAGCAAATGAATGGTCCAAAGACATCACGAACGCTTCGCACCAAGAAACTCTTCAGAGAAATCTACTTGTTCCTTTTCAATGATCTGCTGGTAATTTGCCGGCAAATTCCTGGGTGAGTGCAAAATTTGGGTCGTATGCAGGGCACTTCATTACTTTTATTTGCCCCTGGGTTTATCTGAGCTGTGATGTCCATCCTGTCCCCCAGGCACAGGGAAGACATCCTGGCCTGACCTGTACACCCCACTCCAGCAGTCACCTTGACTTTGAGCACAGTGGACTCTTCACGAATGGCACAGCTCTCTCCATCTGAAAATTATGGCAAATAGGACTTGAACAGATTGCAAGGCCAGGTCTCCCAGCAGAGCAAGCGAGCATATATCCACCAGGTTCTGCAGAGTGGCAGTGAGCTACGTCAACTGGTGGGCTGACCCAGGAGGCCTGTTTTCCTGTCAAGAAGTGATTTTTGACTCATCGCTGCCTGAAGAACAACAGCTCAGACTTAGTCAGTTAAAATTCTAAGAAAGCAGGCTAGAAAATTTGAGCAGCAGGGAGGGGTATAAATTTAGGCCTGAGGCTAGTAATATTTGGCATGGTGTAACCTGCCTCAGGAGGAGGAGACCACCATCATGTTTAGGACCATGTCTTGTGCAAGTAGGCACTAGTGAAATAAAGCAGCATAAACACATGGCACCCAGAGAACAGCAGGTTCTTTGTAGCATTAACTAGACTCACCGGTAGAGAGCATCTCACTGGTCCAACGTTTCTAATGAACATGTTGCTGCAGTGTCTGTGTGCCTGGAAATATTTTGCTTCTGCAGCAGCTTGTATCCAGAAAACACAGACACATTTCACAAATAGGAATGAATTAAGCCTCACAGTCCCCTTTGAGGGAGCACCGTCTGTGTTTTGTACATGGGGAGCTCAGACACAGCAAGCAACTTGTTCTAGGCCATGTGAGATGTCTAAGGCAGAGCAAGGAGAGGGTCTCTTGCTTTGCGGTGGGTTTTCATAGCCACCCGCTCATCCCTTCCCACAGTGGGACATCTGTTTTCCTCCTGCCATGCAGTGGTTCTTGGTCTGTGGACTCAGTACAGTTCTGGGCAGCTGAAGCCAAAGTCTCCAGGGATAATTGCAGTTTTTCTTAATCTCCTCTAACCTCTCACAGGGACAAGTACCAAGTGTTTGACTCGGCTCCCCGGGGACTTCTTCGGGTAGAGGAGTTAGAAGACCAGGGACAGAGTTTGGCCAATGTCTTCATCTTGAGGCTGCTGGAGAATGCAGATGAGCGGGAGGCCAGCTACATGCTGAAGGCATCGTCCCAGTGAGTACAACAGTCACCCTGCCCGCGCTTGGCACTGCTCCCTCCCTACACCCCTGCAAGGGCAGCATCCTGCCTGCATGGGGACCAGCTCTCCAGGTTTACCAGGGTCAGGCAGGCAGAGATCCCACTGCTGCAGCTGG
>NW_010316961.1:78985-83691 GCF_000700745.2 Antrostomus carolinensis | reverse complement strand
ACTAGTGAACTAGGCAGGTTTCTCTCCGGTACAGTGTATTTGTAGCATCCAGCGTGGAGGATGAACAGGCACCTTGCATTCTGGGACACAGAGGTCAGAAATCAGCCCCAGCACGTGTGGAGCCCAACTGATTTATAGGCAACAGCTTACTCAGAAAGTAAAAGCAAGCAGGATGTACACTGTGCATACTCCAGCAGCTCAGAGGGCTCAGTCACAAAGATCAAGGCCCTGCCTGACCAGCCCTGTGAAACACAGTGGCTCTTGCTTATAGGCAAAGGTAGGAGAAGAGGCCACTTCCTCAGCGCCTTC
The DNA here is from genome assembly GCF_000700745.2 of Antrostomus carolinensis. NCBI lineage: Eukaryota > Metazoa > Chordata > Aves > Caprimulgiformes > Caprimulgidae > Antrostomus > Antrostomus carolinensis. The sequence continues at coordinate 83,382 of NW_010316961.1, read as the reverse complement.
CACAGCCGATGCTGATCTTGCACAGCCCTTCTGCTGCTCGGGGCCTCCTTATCTCCCTGGATACAGGTTTTATTGGCTCACTGATTTTTTCACTTTAGGCTACAGTTTGCTCAGATGGGGCAAATGATTCAGCTGCACTAAGACAGGTCTGTCTGTTTTGGAGCTCAGGGCACAGCTTTCTCATTGACGCAAGCCTTACCAGGCCTGCATTTTCTAGGCACGGCATCTGTGCTATTATAGGTGTCTGTGTACCACCATCTAGAGGTGATGTGCACCCTCAGCTTGATGTTACCTTGATGTCAGTAGGCCAGTGTCCGACATCCATATTCCTTATCAAAGACCAGCCCTAGCTGGGACCACATCCTGCTGCAGCCCCAGGGCTGGACTCTGAACCCCTCAGCACAGTGCAGCATTGGGATCAGGGAAACAAACCCCCAGCACAGCGAGCAACCACGCCTTCTTCCCAGACACATGACTGCAGCTTTACTGTACTGAAAATAGAGATGTCAGTCGCGCTATGCAGGGCAAACGTGCATTTGACATCTGTGAGACTGAGCCATATGGAGAACGATAAACCAGGCCAGGGTTTGCCTCGGCTCAGGGGAGGCAACTGCAGTTCTGTGCTTCTGCATCCTGTCCCATCTTCTAGATGTCCACAGTGAGTACGCGATCCAGCACACAATTTGCCAACAGGTCTTGCGCACTGAAATGTGATGTAGCAACTGCTGAAGGCTGCTGTTCCAGAGCTGCAGGGGTGATCAGGGCAGTACCGGGCGCAGACCAGAAAACTGAAGAATTAAAAGTGATAAGTGGCTGCCAGACAAACTGGTGCATCTGTTCCACAGCTCTTGCAGCATTGCAAGAGCTCTCAGCCCACACAGCAATGATGACCTGCTTGGAGGCAGCTTGCAGCTTGTGCCCTGGATGGGCTCTGCCAGGAGCTTGCAGTATGATTTGACACAGCTGGTTGCAGGGGCAGGACTGGAATGTAGGTCAGCCCCTCACAGGCTGAGAGGAGCTGTGTACCAGGCTGCAAGGTGAGCCTGCAGATAGGGGCACAACCACAGCAAGACCCTTGGTTGGATCTCTGTGTGCTAACCCCTCAGGGCACAGATCCCTCATCTGGCACATCTTCATGGCATGAGGGGCTGCGCTTGACCTGCAGCAGTCAGTGGGTTCACTGGTCCTTGGCATCAGGCTTCAGCCCTAAAGCACAAAGTGTTCCCAGCCCCACAGATCAGCCTGCCAGCATTTGTCCTTCACATCTCCCTTTTAGGCCTCTCTCCTCCCAGAAGACATTCTAGTGGCTTTAGATGTGTGTCAAGTTCAGGATTTAGAACTTTATACCTTCTCAGATGGAAGTTCGGTCTCCCTCGGGGCTGGGAGCACAGCTGCTCCTCCAGGCAGGAGCTGGAGCCTGTGAAGACGAACTGCCCTGTTTCCAAGCAGGGCTGAGGGAAACCTCGGGGGAGCACCAGGCCTGGGGCTTCTCCAGCACCTGTGACATCTTCACTCTCCTGCATAACAGCGTGCTGGGTCTGGCAATATGTTCACACGGGTCTCTCATCTGCTGCCAAGCAAACAGTGCCCTTGGTATGCCGCAGTGTTCTTCTGCAAGTGAATTCATCAGCTCTGCCCTTTAAATGTTCCTGCACAGCAGCTGCAGGAATAAATGGTTCCTCTAACTGCTTTTCTCCAGGAAAATCTGCTCCTATTGACGCAGCCCAGCCAGGAGCTGCCTTTGCTGGTTAGAGCTCAGAGGATGGCAGGCCCTCACCCTGCTGCTGGCTCTCTGGAGCTGTGCTGCTCCCCGAAAGGAGGTCCTGCTGCTGGTGGAGACAGCCTGCCTGGTGGCCCTGGAGCAAGCCAGGCCTGCACAGCAGGGCCCAGGGCACTGTGGCACATATGGCATCCCAGCCAGTGCGTGCAAGAGCAAGGCTCAGCATCACCCGTGAGTCCAGGACCCCAGGGATGACAGGAAAGGGCTGTGAGAGGAGGAATTAGGAGGCCAGGGCTGGTTAGGCAGGAGAGCTGGGGTCTCTACGACTGTCTGTTGTTCACAGCCTTGGTTTGTCTCCCCTATCCAGGAGCGAAATGAAGCGCTGGATGATTTCGCTGGCCCCAAACCGGAGAACCAAGTTCGTTTCATTTACATCCAGACTTGTTGGTAAGAGATGCAGCACAGAAGCCAGGAGCTCTTCACCCCTACCCAGCACACCTTATTCTGCCCTGATCTCAATCCATCCCCATGCCTGGGGCATCTGCCAAAGCTGGACCCTCTTCCCTGGGCTCTCCTTGCATTTCCACTGTCAGTACCCACCTGTCTCTGGGCCTGGCTGTAACCTTCCTCCCCTCCAACCTGGGCTGTGCTGCACCAGCACTCTCCCTCCCACCTGAGCTGCTTATGGGTGGCACTGTGGTGGTGACATGTCCCCAGCTCCCTTCCCCCCAGAGATGCTTCCCTGATCCCTGTGGCTGGGGCACCCCTCAGCCTCTGCAGGGTTTCTTACCAGATTAGAGGGACCATTCGCGGAGCTCACGGTGTTACACCCACCCGAGCTGTGCTGTCCTGCAACGGGCTCCATCCCAGTCCATCCCTCACTCTCACCCTGTTCCCCGGCAGACTGCCCACAGATCCAGTGTGTCCACCCATACGTGGCCCAGCAGCCGGATGAGCTGTCCTTAGAACTGGCTGACGTCCTCAACATCCTGGACAAGACAGACGATGGTACAGGGGGTGGGAGGGGGCTGGGCTGGGAGTTGCCGTGTAAGGGTGGGCAGCACTTCAGGCAGGTGGCTGTTGAGCAGACAGGAGGGGGTCCCTCAGCCAGGGAGAAACCTGGGGATATCGGCACCACAGTTGAGGGAGCTACTGCCTCCTCCTGGAGCTCAGCAAATCCAGGCTGCTCTGAGCTGTGGCAGTACTGGCACAGACACCCTGGCACCAGCAGTGGGCCATGGCAGGGCTGGCACAGCCACCCTGGATGTAACCCGTAGCTGTTCTTACTTTGATGAAGCTTTGCAGCCACCTGGTCCTGGTCTCTGGGGGACGCTTGTAGCTAGTGAACTTGGTCACATTTGGTCTCTCCTGGGGACTGCTTCTGTAGTGGCAGGGGCAGCAGAGGGCCCTCACTGGCAGCAGTGCCTGCTTTCTGCTGGCATCCCTTGAGCCAGTTGTCCAAACACAGTGCTGCTCAGGGCAGTGGGTCTCCTTGGCTGGATTTACAAACTGGGTCTGCTCCAGCACAGGCCTCTGAGCAGCTCCCAGAAAATTCCAGATCCATAGGCTCTTCCCAGCACAACTGTCCTAGCACAGGAGCAAGGGTCGGTCCTTTCCCATTTATCCCTGTCTCTGTCTCTGCTCAGGCTGGATATTTGGGGAGCGTCTTCACGACCAGGAGAGGGGCTGGTTCCCCAGTTCTATGGGGGAGGAGATCCTGAACCCCAAAATCCGAGCCCAGAACTTGAAGGAGTGTTTCCGGGTGCACAAGTCAGATGACAGTCAGCGGAGGAAACTGGGCAGCAGAAACCGCCAATGACTGCTGGTGTCCCCGAGTGTCTGGATCGCCTCTGGGAGAGGAGCAGAGGACAGAGGCTGCCAGCTGGGAGGATGTGGCAGTGGTGCTGTGGGCCACAGTGCAGGACCTGGTGTGCCAGACCAGGCACACGCATCCCTGAACAAACAGACTGTAGTTCCTGGGCTCCCCAGCAGAATTCCTGCAGCACTGATGCTTCCCTGGAGATCAGTGCTTCAAACTGGCTAAAATAAAGGGGGTTATTTTAGGTGTTCTGTAAAGCCCCAAGGAGTACGAGCCACATGGACACAGCCCGAAGGCCAGCGGGTGCCAGCCAGCTGACCCCTGTTCCTGCACTTGTGCCTGCTGGGGCTGGGTCAGGCCGCATGGGAAAGGCACGTGGCCACAAACATATCTAAGCAATTAAAGTTGCCCAGTTTGAGCACTTAGAGCTCATCACCACCTTCCGAGTTTGGGGCTCTCCTAAAGCTTTTTCAGTTTCTACCCTTATAAGACCTGGAAGAGCTATCTTGCTGCCTCTCACGCAGCCCATTGGCACCAGGCTGGGAGGAGCCCCAGGAACTCTCAAATCCTGCTGTAAAGCCACTGGACCCATTCCCATGGTCAGACCCTCAATCTGCTTTCAGTCAGATGCTCTGAAATGCTCTGTACCCAGCCCTGCTCCACCAGCAGCCCAACATGCCAGTCCTGACCCCCATCTCTGCCCGCCCAACAGCTTCAAAGCACGTCTGGGCCCTGTGCTGCAGCTCACCCCTTCCACAGCCAGCATCCCTCTGCAGAGCCGCTGCAGAAGCCTGGCCCCGCGGCCTTCCCCCGCTGATCCAGCACTCGCCATCTCCACTACCCGCTGCTGCCATGGCA
>NW_010316961.1:78500-78867 GCF_000700745.2 Antrostomus carolinensis | reverse complement strand
CCATGTGCCATGGGAGCACCAACAGACCCGGGCTGCCACGCAGCAGGCGGGTGGCACTACCCCAGGAGCTGTTGTCCCACGATTGCTGCCTGCATGCGTGCAACCCATACCACCCAGCTTCACGCAGCCGAACTCCCTGTATAGGCTCACCTCTGTGTATATACGCAAATCCTCGGCCGCCAGCAGAGCCGGATCATCCCTCCTTCCAGCTGTGGCACTGAGCACTGCATGAAGCCCAGGGTGCAGCGCCGAGACCAGCCAGGGGACAGACCCACAGCAGCTGCCTGTTGTTCAGCAGCCTCTCTGAACAGTCCCACATGTGGCCACAGCCAAGGGCCTCTCGGCTACAGGCTGGGCCCCCGACCGC
>NW_010316961.1:76785-78357 GCF_000700745.2 Antrostomus carolinensis | reverse complement strand
CCCCCCAGCCACACGCACAAAGCAGAGGAGCACAGCCGTGCCCGTGGCAGCGCGGGGAGGCAGCAGGACACCGGGAAGCTGCTGGAGGGGGGCTCTGTGCCACACGAGTCCCAGGTTACACGTGGGGTGCGAGGTCAGACCCAGCTGAGGGAGGCCTCAAGTCAGATCCCCCCAACAGCATCACAAAGGCAGCTTTCTGAGTACAACCACACCTCCATCTCAGGGCCCAGAACTCACAGCAGCCACAAATTCTCTAACACAAAACCCAGGGGAGCTCCTGCACTAGGAAGTCCTGGAAATTACCTGAGAAATTGGCACATCCTGGATCCTCCAGCTTCACAGCCCAGCAGCCAGCCCAGCCACACTCACCTACCTGGAATGTTTCTCAGAGCATGGAAACGCTCCCTTATCCATCAGAAACTGCTCTTTCATGAGTGGAGGGGCTGACCCAGGTTCCCCAGTGCCAGGACACCAGTTCCTCACTGTTTTTCTGGGAGGAGAGGGGCTCAGGGCTGCTGTGCACTGTCCCATGACCCACCACCAGCCCCTCTTGCTCCGATGCAACTTTTTAGGACTCCAGTCCCTCGGCAAAGGCTGTGCCATTTTCAGGCACTAAGTGGCATCCAGTGTTATTTCCTCAGAACCAGCCCTGCACGCCTCCGTTTCTGTGGTCTCCAGTGTTGTACAGGGCCAGGCCTGGGGCCCACAGGCACGGGCTGGAGCCCCTCAGCCCCTGCCGGGCTGCCTCAGCGAACTGAGGGGAACTTCTCGTTGTCTCGTTTTTCTGTGTGATGAAATATAGCTGAGCGAGCCAGCGCCAAAGCAACACACGTGCGTCTTCTTCCTCCCCTCACACCAACCGCTCGCCTCTTACCCAGCCCCTTCCACTGTGACTGGTGTGGGGCAACTGGGTGGAAGTGGGGCTGAACACAAACATGGGGGGGATAAGACCAGGGAGGGGTCAAGGTGGGTTACATTAACTGAACAACCCTTCCTCAGGACAGCTGTGCAAGGTGATGCCCAACACCATTACCCCCACCCAGGTTAGACTAAGAGAGCTGATGCCAGCTCAAAGCCACCCACTGCCGCAGGTCCCTCCTGCCCATGGGGGTGACAGTGGCTGCTGTGGTCTCTGTGCCCCCAGAAGAACCGCACGCCAAGAGCAAAGGGCACTCGGGTGCTGTCCGGTGCAGAGGCTGGAGTGCCCTTTGCCACATCCGTGACAGCATTTGTCCCCAAAGGGCCCACCCCAGGCAGACAGGGAGCAGGAGCAGTCGAGGGCAGGAGACGAGCTGGTTGTGTTACAGAAAAATCTTTGGTGCTGTCCGGTGCAGAGGCTGGAGTGCCCTTTGCCACATCCGTGACAGCATTTGTCCCCAAAGGGCCCACCCCAGGCAGACAGGGAGCAGGAGCAGTCGAGGGCAGGAGACGAGCTGGTTGTGTTACAGAAAAATCTTTTATTGAGTTCAGGAGGCCGAGAACTTTCTCAGCGTGATGACGACCAAAGCCACAAGCACAGACGTACCCAGGAGGGAGGCGATGACAATGGCACCAATGGCTCCGGGCCCCAGC
>NW_010316961.1:76361-76742 GCF_000700745.2 Antrostomus carolinensis | reverse complement strand
CCCAGATGGGAAGGGCTATGGGGATTGCCCCCACACCCAGCACTTCCCCAGCCATCAGGCCACACTCCTGCCCCAGAGCTCCCTGCAGTGGCCATAGTGGCCCTGTTCCCAAGTCCCCACACAGCTGAGGTGTGACCTGTGCCCCAGCAGCATCAAGCCCTTGGGCAGGTGGCTGGAGCCAGCCCCAGGCAGCTGCACTGAGAGACAACAGGCCCATAAAAAGCAAATCCCCAGGGAGGGCATCCCGAGCTGCTGCGGGAGCGACCCGTGGGCAGCCCGTCATGCAGCCACGTACCATCCCCAGCGTCCAGACGGTGCAGGTGGGTGGTGTCCTCGGGCTCCAGCTCGGAGGTGTATGGGGGGAAGGTAGTGGTGTCCGAC
>NW_010316961.1:75957-76343 GCF_000700745.2 Antrostomus carolinensis | reverse complement strand
CAGCCGGGCTGTGGTGGTGGCAGCATCCAAGGGGCCAGCTCCAGAGGGCAGCTCGGGCGGCTCGTTCCAGAGGGTGGGGACAGGGCCCTGTGGGTACTCTGCTGGGAGATAAGCATCCATGGTCACACCCAGGCCCCGGGAGGGCACCGCCTCTGCAGACCACCTTAAGGCAGTAGGTCCTCCACACTGTCACAGGCTTTTGTGGCAACCTGGTGTACGCACACCACACACAGGACTACAGGGAGTTCCCCGCAACTGCGGCCTCTGCTCCTGCACAAACAGGCCCTGCATGAACACCCACAGCCAGTTTGCTCATGGATGCTGGTGGGACTGGGCTGGGAGGGGCTGTCACATTTCTGGTACAGGCAGAGGGCACCCCACCACCT